>NC_083743.1:16771820-17071820 GCF_033458585.1 Syngnathus typhle
GGGGCCCTACCAAGGCGGGTCATGAGTGCCAGTCGGTCAGTTCGGGAGAAGGGGAGGGTACTCGGAGGCCCGCCGGGAGCAGACGGGGGTCCGGAAGCTGAGGGGGGTGAAGGACGGCGGCCGGGAGCAGACGGCCGTCCCCGGGAGGGGGGTGTTCGTTCACGTGCGGACGCCGGGAGCAGGCGGCCGTCACGCAATTCTGCCAACCGTTCCCACCGGCCTGTGTTTAAGGAGGCGGCCGGTCCTCCGTCCTTGGATGGATAAGATTCGTAGATTTTCGCCCGGCCTGTGTTTAAGGAGGCGGCCGGTTCCCTCCTTCCTTCCTTTCTTGGATGTATAACATTCGCAGATTTTCGCCCGGCCTATGTTTAGTGAGGCGGCCGGTCCTCCGTCCTTGGATGGATAAGATTCGCAGATTTTCGCCCGGCCTGTGTTTAAGGAGGCGGCCGGTTCCCTCCTTCCTTTCTTGGATGTATAACATTCGCAGATTTTCGCCCGGCCTATGTTTAGTGAGGCGGCCGGTCCTCCCCCTCCTTGGATGGATAACATTCGCAGATTTTCTGCCCGGCCTGTGTTTAAGGAGGCGGCCGGTTCTCTCCTTCCTTTCTTGGATGTAAAACATTCGCAGATTTTCGCCCGGCCTATGTTTAGTGAGGCGACCGGTCCTCCACGGAGAGCGACCCGCAAGTGGGGAGGAACCGTCCACCCAACGCCGGCGCGAGCCGGGGCCGGTGGGGGCCCTACCAAGGCGGGTCTCATTGCCTGTCGGTCAGTTCGGGAGAAGGTGGGGGTACTCGGAGGCCCGCCGGGAGCAGACGGGGGTCCGGAAGGTGAGGGGGTGAAGGACGGCGGTCGGGAGCAGACGGCCGTCCCCGGGAGGGGGTGTTCGTTCACATGCGGACGCCGGGAGCAGGCGGCCGTCACGCAATTCTGCCAACCGTTCCCACCGGCCTGTGTTTAAGGAGGCGGCCGGTCCTCCACGAGAAGAATTCTGCCAAACGTTCCCACCGGCCTGTGTTTAAGGAGGCGGCCGGTCCTCCCCGTCGTTCCGCCGGCTTGTGTTTAAGGAGGCGGCCGGTCCTCCACTATTCCTTCCTCCGGTCCTCCACGAGAAGAATTCTGCCAAACGTTCCACCGGCCTGTGTTTAAGGAGGCGGCCGGTCCTCCCCGTCGTTCCGCCGGCTTGTGTTTAAGGAGGCGGCCGGTCCTCCACTATTCCTTCCTTGGATGGAAAGCATGTAGCACTTTGAAAATTTTCGAGCACTGTGACACTTTGAAAATTTTCGAGAGTTTTTGTACTTAGAAAGTTTTTCGCTCTTGCACTTCCAGAGTGCTTTGCGGTAGCTCCTAGGTTCGCTGTCCGAGCATGTGAACACTTTTTGGGGGGGAACACATCGCTAGAGACACCAGCCGCCTGGTTCTCGGGGCCAAAACTTGTGTTCCCCACACTCGTTCTGACTATATTTTGCGATTTGGGGGTAAAGGTAATGAGTACAGTGACTAGGGGGACCAACTCATCGTACTCTGGCGCACCAACAGACCAAAGCTGGTACTGCACTTACCCCTGGTACCCCAACGCCTGGTACCTGAAGGGCGAGAGGCTGATTTTGCGCTATTTGCGGCCGACCGGGGAACCAGCGCGGAGCGGACACATTACGGCGAAAGAGCCGTTGGCACTTAGAAAATTTTCGCTAAAGTTGGCGCGAGCTCCAGAAGGAGAGGCCGATTTTTCGCTATTTGTGGCCGACCGAGGGAACCAGACAAAGCGGACACATTACTGCGCAAGAGCCGTTGGCACTTAGAAAATATTCGGCAAAGTTGGCGCGAGCTCCAGAAGGAGAGGCTGGTTTTTCGCCATTTGCGGCCGACCGAGGGAACCAGACAAAGCGGACACATTACTGCGCAAGAGCCGTTGGCACTTAGAAAATATTCGCCAAAGTTGGCGCGAGCTCCAGAAGGAGAGGCTGATTTTTCGCTATGTGCGGCCGACCGAGGGAACCAGACAAAGCGGACACATTACGGCGCAAGAGCCGTTGGCACTTAGAAAATATTCGCCAAAGTTGGCGCGAGCTCCAGAAGGAGAGGCTGATTTTTCGCTATGTGCGGCCGACCGAGGGAACCAGACAAAGCGGACACATTACGGCGCAAGAGCCGTTGGCACTTAGAAAATATTCGCCAAAGTTGGCGCGAGCTCCAGAAGGAGAGGCTGATTTTTCGCCATTTGTGGCCGACCGAGGGAACCGGGCAAAGCGGACACTTGACGGCGCAAGAGCCGTTGGCACTTGCGCGAGCTCCAGAAGGAGAGGCTGGTTTTTCACTATGTGCGGCCGACCGAGGGAACCAGACAAAGCGGACACATTACGGCGCAAGAGCCGTTGGCACTTAGAAAATATTCGCCAAAGTTGGCGCGAGCTCCAGAAGGAGAGGCTGATTTTTCGCCATTTGTGGCCGACCGAGGGAACCGGGCAAAGCGGACACTTGACGGCGCAAGAGCCGTTGGCACTTGCGCGAGCTCCAGAAGGAGAGGCTGGTTTTTCGCTATGTGCGGCCGACCGAGGGAACCAGACAAAGCGGACACATTACGGCGCAAGAGCCGTTGGCACTTAGAAAATATTCGCCAAAGTTGGCGCGAGCTCCAGAAGGAGAGGCTGATTTTTCGCCATTTGTGGCCGACCGAGGGAACCAGGCAAAGCGGACACTTTACGGCGCAAGAGCCGTTGGCACTTGCGCGAGCTCCAGAAGGAGAGGCTGGTTTTTCGCTATGTGCGGCCGACCGAGGGAACCAGACAAAGCGGACACATTACGGCGCAAGAGCCGTTGGCACTTAGAAAATATTCGCCAAAGTTGGCGCGAGCTCCAGAAGGAGAGGCTGATTTTTCGCTATGTGCGGCCGACCGAGGGAACCAGGCAAAGCGGACACTTTACGGCGCAAGAGCCGTTGGCACTTGAGCGAGCTCCAGAAGGAGAGGCTGTTTTTTTCGCTATTTGCGGCCGACCGAGGGAACCAGACAAAGCGGACACATTACGGCGCAAGAGCCGTTGGCACTTAGAAAATATTCGCCAAAGTTGGCGCGAGCTCCAGAAGGAGAGGCTGATTTTTCGCCATTTGTGGCCGACCGAGGGAACCAGACAATGCGGACACTTTACGGCGCAAGAGCCGTTGGCACTTGCGCGAGCTCCAGAAGGAGAGGCTGATTTTTCGCCGTTCGTGGCCGACCGAGGGAACCAGGCAAAGCGGACACATTACGGCGCAAGAGCCGTTGGCACTTAGAAAATATTCGCCAAAGTTGGCGCGAGCTCCAGAAGAAGTGGCTGATTTGTTCGCCATTTGTGGCCGACATAGGGAACCAGGCAAAGCGGACACTTTACGGCGCAAGAGCCGTTGGCACTTAGAAAATATTCGCCAAAGTTGGCGCGAGCTCCAGAAGGAGAGGCTGATTTTTCGCCGTTCGTGGCCGACCGAGGGAACCAGACAAAGCGGACACATTACGGCGCAAGAGCCGTTGGCACTTAGAAAATATTCGCCAAAGTTGGCGCGAGCTCCAGAAGGAGAGGCTGATTTTTTTCGCTATTTGTGGCCGACCGAGGGAACCAGGCAAAGCGGACACTTTACGGCGCAAGAGCCGTTGGCACTTAGAAAATATTCGCCAAAGTTGGCGCGAGCTCCAGAAGGAGAGGCTGATTTTTCGCCATTTGTGGCCGACCGAGGGAACCAGGCAAAGCGGACACTTTACGGCGCAAGAGCCGTTGGCACTTAGAAAATATTCGCCAAAGTTGGCGCGAGCTCCAGAAGGAGAGGCTGATTTTTCGCCATTTGTGGCCGACCGAGGGAACCAGGCAAAGCGGACACTTTACGGCGCAAGAGCCGTTGGCACTTAGAAAATATTCGCCAAAGTTGGCGCGAGCTCCAGAAGAAGAGGCTGATTTTTTCGCCATTTGTGGCCGACATAGGGAACCAGGCAAAGCGGACACTTTACGGCGCAAGAGCCGTTGGCACTTAGAAAATATTCGCCAAAGTTGGCGCGAGCTCCAGAAGGAGAGGCTGATTTTTCGCCGTTCGTGGCCGACCGAGGGAACCAGACAAAGCGGACACATTACGGCGCAAGAGCCGTTGGCACTTAGAAAATATTCGCCAAAGTTGGCGCGAGCTCCAGAAGGAGAGGCTGATTTTTCGCCGTTCGTGGCCAACCGAGGGAACCAGACAAAGCGGACACATTACGGCGCAAGAGCCGTTGGCACTTAGAAAATATTCGCCAAAGTTGGCGCGAGCTCCAGAAGGAGAGGCTGATTTTTCGCCGTTCGTGGCCGACCGAGGGAACCAGACAAAGCGGACACATTACGGCGCAAGAGCCGTTGGCACTTAGAAAATATTCGCCAAAGTTGGCGCGAGCTCCAGAAGGAGAGGCTGATTTTTCGCCGTTCGTGGCCGACCGAGGGAACCAGACAAAGCGGACACATTACGGCGCAAGAGCCGTTGGCACTTAGAAAATATTCGCCAAAGTTGGCGCGAGCTCCAGAAGGAGAGGCTGATTTTTCGCCGTTCGTGGCCGACCGAGGGAACCAGGCAAAGCGGACACTTTACGGCGCAAGAGCCGTTGGCACTTAGAAAATATTCGCCAAAGTTGGCGCGAGCTCCAGAAGGAGAGGCTGATTTTTCGCCATTTGTGGCCGACCGAGGGAACCAGGCAAAGCGGACACTTTACGGCGCAAGAGCCGTTGGCACTTAGAAAATATTCGCCAAAGTTGGCGCGAGCTCCAGAAGGAGAGGCTGATTTTTCGCCATTTGTGGCCGACCGAGGGAACCAGGCAAAGCGGACACTTTACGGCGCAAGAGCCGTTGGCACTTAGAAAATATTCGCCAAAGTTGGCGCGAGCTCCAGAAGGAGAGGCTGATTTTTCGCCATTTGTGGCCGACCGAGGGAACCAGGCAAAGCGGACACTTTACGGCGCAAGAGCCGTTGGCACTTAGAAAATATTCGCCAAAGTTGGCGCGAGCTCCAGAAGGAGAGGCTGATTTTTCGCCATTTGTGGCCGACCGAGGGAACCAGGCAAAGCGGACACTTTACGGCGCAAGAGCCGTTGGCACTTAGAAAATATTCGCCAAAGTTGGCGCGAGCTCCAGAAGGAGAGGCTGATTTTTCGCCATTTGTGGCCGACCGAGGGAACCAGGCAAAGCGGACACTTTACGGCGCAAGAGCCGTTGGCACTTAGAAAATATTCGCCAAAGTTGGCGCGAGCTCCAGAAGGAGAGGCTGATTTTTCGCCATTTGTGGCCGACCGAGGGAACCAGACAATGCGGACACTTTACGGCGCAAGAGCCGTTGGCACTTAGAAAATATTTGCCAAAGTTGGCGCGAGCTCCAGAAGGAGAGGCTGATTTTTCGCCATTTGTGGCCGACCGAGGGAACCAGACAATGCGGACACTTTACGGCGCAAGAGCCGTTGGCACTTAGAAAATATTCGCCAAAGTTGGCGCGAGCTCCAGAAGGAGAGGCTGATTTTTCGCCGTTCGTGGCCGACCGAGGGAACCAGACAAAGCGGACACATTACGGCGCAAGAGCCGTTGGCACTTAGAAAATATTCGCCAAAGTTGGCGCGAGCTCCAGAAGGAGAGGCTGATTTTTTTCGCTATTTGTGGCCGACCGAGGGAACCAGGCAAAGCGGACACTTTACGGCGCAAGAGCCGTTGGCACTTAGAAAATATTCGCCAAAGTTGGCGCGAGCTCCAGAAGGAGAGGCTGATTTTTTTCGCTATTTGTGGCCGACCGAGGGAACCAGGCAAAGCGGACACTTTACGGCGCAAGAGCCGTTGGCACTTAGAAAATATTCGCCAAAGTTGGCGCGAGCTCCAGAAGGAGAGGCTGATTTTTCGCCATTTGTGGCCGACCGAGGGAACCAGGCAAAGCGGACACTTTACGGCGCAAGAGCCGTTGGCACTTAGAAAATATTCGCCAAAGTTGGCGCGAGCTCCAGAAGGAGAGGCTGATTTTTCGCCATTTGTGGCCGACCGAGGGAACCAGGCAAAGCGGACACTTTACGGCGCAAGAGCCGTTGGCACTTAGAAAATATTCGCCAAAGTTGGCGCGAGCTCCAGAAGAAGAGGCTGATTTTTTCGCCATTTGTGGCCGACATAGGGAACCAGGCAAAGCGGACACTTTACGGCGCAAGAGCCGTTGGCACTTAGAAAATATTCGCCAAAGTTGGCGCGAGCTCCAGAAGGAGAGGCTGATTTTTCGCCATTTGTGGCCGACCGAGGGAACCAGACAATGCGGACACTTTACGGCGCAAGAGCCGTTGGCACTTAGAAAATATTCGCCAAAGTTGGCGCGAGCTCCAGAAGGAGAGGCTGATTTTTCGCCATTTGTGGCCGACCGAGGGAACCAGGCAAAGCGGACACATTACGGCGCAAGAGCCGTTGGCACTTAGAAAATATTCGCCAAAGTTGGCGCGAGCTCCAGAAGGAGAGGCTGATTTTTCGCCATTTGTGGCCGACCGAGGGAACCAGGCAAAGCGGACACTTTACGGCGCAAGAGCCGTTGGCACTTAGAAAATATTCGCCAAAGTTGGCGCGAGCTCCAGAAGGAGAGGCTGATTTTTCGCCATTTGTGGCCGACCGAGGGAACCAGGCAAAGCGGACACTTTACGGCGCAAGAGCCGTTGGCACTTAGAAAATATTCTGAAATTCCCACCGACTTCCGTGGTGGAGAGGCCGAATTATCGCGATTCGGATCCGAAAGGAGAACCGTCGCAATTCGGGCAGCTTGTGCGGCAGCCCACGCTCGCACTTAGAAAATATTCTGAAATTCTCACCGACCTCCGTAGTGGAGAGGCCGAATTATCGCGATTCGGAACCGACCGGGGAACCGTCGGCACTCGGACAACTTGTGCGGCAGCCCACGCTGGCACTTAGAAAATATTCTGAAATTCTCACCGACTTCCGTGGTGGAGAGGCCGAATTATCGCGATTCGGATCCGAAAGGAGAACCGTCGCAATTCGGGCAGCTTGTGCGGCAGCCCACGCTCGCACTTAGAAAATATTCTGAAATTCTCACCGACCTCCGTAGGGGAGAGGCCGAATTTTCACCATTCGTGGCCGACCGGGGAACCGTCGCCACTCGGACAACTTGTGCGGCAGCCCTCGGTGATTTTAGGACCGCTTTTTCACCCTCGCTGTCCGACCGGAGAACCGTCGTAGCTCGGACAGTTCGTGTGCCAGCATCCGCTGGCACTTAGAAAAATTTTAAAAAAGAAAAAATAGTCTTCTGCATATACGTTCTGACTATATTTTGCGATTAGGGGGTAAAGGTAATGAGTACAGTGACTAGGGGGACCAACTCATCGTACTCTGGCGCACCAACACGCCAAGGTTGGTACTGCACTTAGGCTGATTTTGCGCTATTCGCGGCCGACCGGGGAACCAGCGCGGAGCGGACACATTACGGCGAATGAGCCGTTGGCACTTAGAAAATTTTTGAGCTTTTTTCGGACTTCCGTGAGGCTGATTTTGCGCTATTCGCGGCCGACCGGGGAACCAGCGCGGAGCGGACACATTACGGCGAATGAGCTGTTGGCACTTAGAATTTTTTTGAGCTTTTTTCGGACTTCCGTGAGGCTGATTTTGCGCTATTTGCGGCCGACCGGGGAACCAGCGCGGAGCGGACACATTACGGCGAATGAGCCGTTGGCACTTAGAAATTTTTTGAGCTTTTTTCGGACTTCCGTGAGGCTGATTTTGCGCTATTTGCGGCCGACCGGGGAACCAACGCGGAGCGGACACATTACGGCGAATGAGCCGTTGGCACTTAGAAATTTTTTGAGCTTTTTTCGGACTTCCGTGAGGCTGATTTTGCGCTATTTGCGGCCGACCGGGGAACCAGCGCGGAGCGGACACATTACGGCGAATGAGCCGTTGGCACTTAGAAATTTTTTGAGCTTTTTTGAGACTTCCGTGTGGAGCTTTGGGGCCGTTCCGCCTATTTTTTTACGCCCGATTGGGCTTCCAGGGAGGCGGCTAAGCATTTTTAACCAATCATGGAGCTTTTTTCGGACTTCCGTGTGGAGCTTTGGGGCCGTTCCGCCTAACTTTTTACGCCCGATTTGGCTTCCAGGGAGGCGGCTAAGCATTTTTAACCAATCATGGAGCTTTTTTCGGACTTCCGTGTGGAGCTTTGGGGCCGTTCCGCCTAACTTTTTACGCCCGATTTGGCTTCCAGGGAGGCGGCTAAGCATTTTTAACCAATCATGGAGCTTTTTTCGTGCTTCCGTGTGGAGCTTTGGGGCCGTTCCGCCTAACTTTTTACGCCCGATTTGGCTTCCAGGGAGGCGGCTAAGCATTTTTAACCAATCATGGAGCTTTTTTCGGACTTCCGTGTGGAGCTTTGGGGCCGTTCCGCCTAACTTTTTACGCCCGATTTGGCTTCCAGGGAGGCGGCTAAGCATTTTTAACCAATCATGGAGCTTTTTTCGGACTTCCGTGTGGAGCTTTGGGGCCGTTCCGCCTAACTTTTTACGCCCGATTTGGCTTCCAGGGAGGCGGCTAAGCATTTTTAACACGTTATGGAGCTTTTTTGAGACTTCCGTGTGGAGCTTTGGGGCCGTTCCGCCTAACTTTTTACGCCCGATTTGGCTTCCAGGGAGGCGGCTAAGCATTTTTAACACGTTATGGAGCTTTTTTGAGACTTCCGTGTGGAGCTTTGGGGCCGTTCCGCCTAACTTTTTACGCCCGATTTGGCTTCCAGGGAGGCGGCTAAGCATTTTTAACACGTTATGGAGCTTTTTTGAGACTTCCGTGTGGAGCTTTGGGGCCGTTCCGCCTAACTTTTTACGCCCGATTTGGCTTCCAGGGAGGCGGCTAAGCATTTTTAACACGTTATGGAGCTTTTTTGAGACTTCCGTGTGGAGCTTTGGGGCCGTTCCGCCTAACTTTTTACGCCCGATTTGGCTTCCAGGGAGGCGGCTAAGCATTTTTAACACGTTATGGAGCTTTTTTGAGACTTCCGTGTGGAGCTTTGGGGCCGTTCCGCCTAACTTTTTACGCCCGATTTGGCTTCCAGGGAGGCGGCTAAGCATTTTTAACACGTTATGGAGCTTTTTTGAGACTTCCGTGTGGAGCTTTGGGGCCGTTCCGCCTAACTTTTTACGCCCGATTTGGCTTCCAGGGAGGCGGCTAAGCATTTTTAACACGTTATGGAGCTTTTTTGAGACTTCCGTGTGGAGCTTTGGGGCCGTTCCGCCTAACTTTTTACGCCCGATTTGGCTTCCAGGGAGGCGGCTAAGCATTTTTAACACGTTATGGAGCTTTTTTGAGACTTCCGTGTGGAGCTTTGGGGCCGTTCCGCCTAACTTTTTACGCCCGATTTGGCTTCCAGGGAGGCGGCTAAGCATTTTTAACACGTTATGGAGCTTTTTTGAGACTTCCGTGTGGAGCTTTGGGGCCGTTCCGCCTAACATTTTACGCCCGATTTGGCTTCCAGGGAGGCGGCTAAGCATTTTTAACCAATCATGGAGCTTTTTTGGGACTTCCGTGTGGAGCTTTGGGGCCGTTCCGCCTAACTTTTTACGCCCGATTGGGCTTCCAGGGAAGAGGCTGATTTTTCGCCATTTGTGGCCGACCGAGGGAACCAGGCAAAGCGGACACTTTACGGCGCAAGAGCCGTTGGCACTTAGAAAATATTCGCCAAAGTTGGCGCGAGCTCCAGAAGGAGAGGCTGATTTTTCGCCATTTGTGGCCGACCGAGGGAACCAGGCAAAGCGGACACTTTACGGCGCAAGAGCCGTTGGCACTTAGAAAATATTCGCCAAAGTTGGCGCGAGCTCCAGAAGGAGAGGCTGATTTTTCGCCATTTGTGGCCGACCGAGGGAACCTGGCAAAGCGGACACTTTACGGCGCAAGAGCCGTTGGCACTTAGAAAATATTCGCCAAAGTTGGCGCGAGCTCCAGAAGGAGAGGCTGATTTTTCGCCATTTGTGGCCGACCGAGGGAACCAGGCAAAGCGGACACTTTACGGCGCAAGAGCCGTTGGCACTTAGAAAATATTCGCCAAAGTTGGCGCGAGCTCCAGAAGAAGAGGCTGATTTTTTCGCCATTTGTGGCCGACATAGGGAACCAGGCAAAGCGGACACTTTACGGCGCAAGAGCCGTTGGCACTTAGAAAATATTCGCCAAAGTTGGCGCGAGCTCCAGAAGGAGAGGCTGATTTTTTGCCATTTGTGGCCGACCGAGGGAACCAGACAATGCGGACACTTTACGGCGCAAGAGCCGTTGGCACTTAGAAAATATTCGCCAAAGTTGGCGCGAGCTCCAGAAGGAGAGGCTGATTTTTCGCCATTTGTGGCCGACCGAGGGAACCAGGCAAAGCGGACACATTACGGCGCAAGAGCCGTTGGCACTTAGAAAATATTCGCCAAAGTTGGCGCGAGCTCCAGAAGGAGAGGCTGATTTTTCGCCATTTGTGGCCGACCGAGGGAACCAGGCAAAGCGGACACTTTACGGCGCAAGAGCCGTTGGCACTTAGAAAATATTCGCCAAAGTTGGCGCGAGCTCCAGAAGGAGAGGCTGATTTTTCGCCATTTGTGGCCGACCGAGGGAACCAGGCAAAGCGGACACTTTACGGCGCAAGAGCCGTTGGCACTTAGAAAATATTCTGAAATTCCCACCGACTTCCGTGGTGGAGAGGCCGAATTATCGCGATTCGGATCCGAAAGGAGAACCGTCGCAATTCGGGCAGCTTGTGCGGCAGCCCACGCTCGCACTTAGAAAATATTCTGAAATTCTCACCGACCTCCGTAGTGGAGAGGCCGAATTATCGCGATTCGGAACCGACCGGGGAACCGTCGGCACTCGGACAACTTGTGCGGCAGCCCACGCTGGCACTTAGAAAATATTCTGAAATTCTCACCGACTTCCGTGGTGGAGAGGCCGAATTATCGCGATTCGGATCCGAAAGGAGAACCGTCGCAATTCGGGCAGCTTGTGCGGCAGCCCACGCTCGCACTTAGAAAATATTCTGAAATTCTCACCGACCTCCGTAGGGGAGAGGCCGAATTTTCACCATTCGTGGCCGACCGGGGAACCGTCGCCACTCGGACAACTTGTGCGGCAGCCCTCGGTGATTTTAGGACCGCTTTTTCACCCTCGCTGTCCGACCGGAGAACCGTCGTAGCTCGGACAGTTCGTGTGCCAGCATCCGCTGGCACTTAGAAAAATTTTAAAAAAGAAAAAATAGTCTTCTGCATATACGTTCTGACTATATTTTGCGATTAGGGGGTAAAGGTAATGAGTACAGTGACTAGGGGGACCAACTCATCGTACTCTGGCGCACCAACACGCCAAGGTTGGTACTGCACTTAGGCTGATTTTGCGCTATTCGCGGCCGACCGGGGAACCAGCGCGGAGCGGACACATTACGGCGAATGAGCCGTTGGCACTTAGAAAATTTTTGAGCTTTTTTCGGACTTCCGTGAGGCTGATTTTGCGCTATTCGCGGCCGACCGGGGAACCAGCGCGGAGCGGACACATTACGGCGAATGAGCTGTTGGCACTTAGAATTTTTTTGAGCTTTTTTCGGACTTCCGTGAGGCTGATTTTGCGCTATTTGCGGCCGACCGGGGAACCAGCGCGGAGCGGACACATTACGGCGAATGAGCCGTTGGCACTTAGAAATTTTTTGAGCTTTTTTCGGACTTCCGTGAGGCTGATTTTGCGCTATTTGCGGCCGACCGGGGAACCAACGCGGAGCGGACACATTACGGCGAATGAGCCGTTGGCACTTAGAAATTTTTTGAGCTTTTTTCGGACTTCCGTGAGGCTGATTTTGCGCTATTTGCGGCCGACCGGGGAACCAGCGCGGAGCGGACACATTACGGCGAATGAGCCGTTGGCACTTAGAAATTTTTTGAGCTTTTTTGAGACTTCCGTGTGGAGCTTTGGGGCCGTTCCGCCTATTTCTTTACGCCCGATTGGGCTTCCAGGGAGGCGGCTAAGCATTTTTAACCAATCATGGAGCTTTTTTCGGACTTCCGTGTGGAGCTTTGGGGCCGTTCCGCCTAACTTTTTACGCCCGATTTGGCTTCCAGGGAGGCGGCTAAGCATTTTTAACCAATCATGGAGCTTTTTTCGGACTTCCGTGTGGAGCTTTGGGGCCGTTCCGCCTAACTTTTTACGCCCGATTTGGCTTCCAGGGAGGCGGCTAAGCATTTTTAACCAATCATGGAGCTTTTTTCGGACTTCCGTGTGGAGCTTTGGGGCCGTTCCGCCTAACTTTTTACGCCCGATTTGGCTTCCAGGGAGGCGGCTAAGCATTTTTAACCAATCATGGAGCTTTTTTCGGACTTCCGTGTGGAGCTTTGGGGCCGTTCCGCCTAACTTTTTACGCCCGATTTGGCTTCCAGGGAGGCGGCTAAGCATTTTTAACACGTTATGGAGCTTTTTTGAGACTTCCGTGTGGAGCTTTGGGGCCGTTCCACCTAACTTTTTACGCCCGATTTGGCTTCCAGGGAGGCGGCTAAGCATTTTTAACACGTTATGGAGCTTTTTTGAGACTTCCGTGTGGAGCTTTGGGGCCGTTCCGCCTAACTTTTTACGCCCGATTTGGCTTCCAGGGAGGCGGCTAAGCATTTTTAACACGTTATGGAGCTTTTTTGAGACTTCCGTGTGGAGCTTTGGGGCCGTTCCGCCTAACTTTTTACGCCCGATTTGGCTTCCAGGGAGGCGGCTAAGCATTTTTAACACGTTATGGAGCTTTTTTGAGACTTCCGTTTGGAGCTTTGGGGCCGTTCCGCCTAACTTTTTACGCCCGATTTGGCTTCCAGGGAGGCGGCTAAGCATTTTTAACACGTTATGGAGCTTTTTTGAGACTTCCGTGTGGAGCTTTGGGGCCGTTCCGCCTAACTTTTTACGCCCGATTTGGCTTCCAGGGAGGCGGCTAAGCATTTTTAACACGTTATGGAGCTTTTTTGAGACTTCCGTGTGGAGCTTTGGGGCCGTTCCGCCTAACTTTTTACGCCCGATTTGGCTTCCAGGGAGGCGGCTAAGCATTTTTAACACGTTATGGAGCTTTTTTGAGACTTCCGTGTGGAGCTTTGGGGCCGTTCCGCCTAACATTTTACGCCCGATTTGGCTTCCAGGGAGGCGGCTAAGCATTTTTAACCAATCATGGAGCTTTTTTGGGACTTCCGTGTGGAGCTTTGGGGCCGTTCCGCCTAACTTTTTACGCCCGATTGGGCTTCCAGGGAGGCGGCTAAGCATTTTTGACCAATTATCGAGCTTTTGGAGGACTTCCACACGGAGCTCCAGGGCCGGTCCGCCTCACTTTTTACGCCCGATTAGATTTGCATAATAATTTGGAACACGGTGCCGTGTTCCAAATTATTATGCGGGCTGGTGCTTGGGGCTGGCGTCCGCCTATGGTGGTTTAATTTCGGGAGGAAGATTCATTTTCGTCCCAAGCCCGCCGCTGGAGAAAATCTTAGGTACCAGGAGTGGATTTTTTTTGTCCACTCAGGAGGGGGACGTTGACTGGTTCGGTGTCCGGGGGAAAGTGCTCTTTTCTCGGCCAGGAGAAAGATGAGACTCCGAGCCCGCCGCTGGAGAAAATTTTAGGTACCAGGAGCGGATTTTTTTTTCTCCAGGGCCGTTCCGCCTAACATTTTACGCCCGATTACGCTTCCAGGGACGCGGCTAAGCATTTTTAACACGTTATGGAGCTTTTTGAGGACCTCCACACGGAGCTCCAGGGCCGGTCCGCCTCACTTTTTACGCCCGATTACGCTTCCAGGGACGCGGCTAAGCATTTTTAACACGTTATGGAGCTTTTTGAGGACCTCCACACGGAGCTCCAGGGCCGGTCCGCCTCACTTTTTACGCCCGATTAGATTTGCATAATAATTTGGAACACGGTGTCGTGTTCCAAATTATTATGCAAATTGTATTTGTCATAAAGATTACATTTTTCTGTTTTTCAATTGAAATGGACGGTATTCTGTGTCTGTGTCTGAAATCAATCACAGACACCTGTGATAGTCTGCCAGGTGAGCCCAATCAAGGAAACACTATTTAAGCTTGGCGTTCCACATGTCCGGCCTCTTTTTCATCTGGAACAAGCAACAAGCAACATGGGAAAGAAAAAGGATCTCTCTGCTGTCGAAAAGCGTGAAATCGTTCGATGCCTTGGACAAGGTATGAATACATTCGACATTTCACGAAAACTTAGGCGTGACCATCGAACTGTGAAGACATTTGTCGCTGATTCGGAGCACACGCGGGTCCGTGCAGATAAAGGCACAACTCGGAAGATATCTGCAAGACAAATACATCGAATCAAGAGGGCGGCTGCTAGCATGCCACTACGGACGAGCAAACAAATATTCGACGCTGCACGTGCCGGTGAAGTCCCACGAACGTCGAGGTGTAGGATCCTCCAGAGACTTGCAGTTATGCGGAAACCCTCCATTCGGCCACCCCTAAACAACGCGAACAAGCAGAAACGGCTGCAGTGGGCCCAGGATTACATGAAGACTAATTTTCAGACAGTCCTGTTCACTGATGAGTGCCGTGCCACCTTGGATGGTCCAGGTAGGTGTAGAAATTGAGAATAATTGTCAATTTCTGTCTATGTGAAGCCCTTTGAGACTGCTTGTGATTTAGGGCTATACAAATAAACTTGATTTGACTTGACTTTACAGATGGATGGAGTCGTGGATGGTTGGTGGACGGCCACGATAGCCCAACAAGGCTGCGGCGTCAGCAAGGAGGTGGCGGAGTCATGTTTTGGGCCGGAATCATGGGGAGAGAGCTGCTTGGCCTCTTTAGGGTCCCTGAAGGCGTGAAAATGACGTCGGTAAAGTATGTGGAGTTTCTGAGTGACCACTTTCGTCCATGGTACAACAGGAAGAACCGTGCTTTCCGTAGCAAAATCATCTTCATGCACGACAATGCACCATCTCATGCTGCAAGAAATACTTCAGCAGCTTTGGCTGCTATGGGACTGAAGGGAGAGAAACTGATGGTGTGGCCCCCGTCCTCCCCTGACCTCAATCCTATTGAAAACTATTGGAGCATCATCAAGCAGAAGATCTACGAGGGTGGGAGGCAGTTCACTTCCAAACAGCAGCTCTGGGAGGCTATTCTGACATCCTCCAAAGAAATTCAACCAGAAACTGTCCAAAAACTCACAAGGTCAATGGATGCAAGAATTGTGAAGCTGCTATTAAATAAAGGCTCCTATGTTAAAATGTAACTTGTTTGTTTTTGATTGAAAAATCCGCCGGCCAAAGAGGGGCCGCGCACGCCAAACTCACGCCGGGCAGGAGAGCTCAAAAGCCGGGTAACCTTTCACGAACCACCGCCTGGAAAAAGAGGGGCCGCGCACGCCAAACTCACGCCGGGCAGGAGAGCTCAAAAGCCGGGTAACCTTTCACGAACCACCGCCTGGAAAAAGAGGGGCCGCGCACGCCAAACTCACGCCGGGCAGGAGAGCTCAAAAGCCGGGTAACCTTTCACGAACCACCGCCTGGAAAAAGAGGGGCCGCGCACGCCAAACTCACGCCGGGCAGGAGAGCTCAAAAGCCGGGTAACCTTTCACGAACCACCGCCTGGAAAAAGAGGGGCCGCGCACGCCAAACTCACGCCGGGCAGGAGAGCTCAAAAGCCGGGTAACCTTTCACGAACCACCGCCTGGAAAAAGAGGGGCCGCGCACGCCAAACTCACGCCGGGCAGGAGAGCTCAAAAGCCGGGTAACCTTTCACGAACCACCGCCTGGAAAAAGAGGGGCCGCGCACGCCAAACTCACGCCGGGCAGGAGAGCTCAAAAGCCGGGTAACCTTTCAAGGAACCACCGCCGACTATTTTGGAAAATCTGAGATAAATATCACTTGCATAATAATTTGGAACACGGTGTACATGGGTAAAAAAACCCCCCCTTTTTTTTTTTTTTAAATCCGGATATCATACGGAGGCCGCCATTACAGATGCGCTTTCTTCTCTGCTGTTCACTTCAAACACGCTCCATACGAACACAATGCTCTCGTATCAGACGCTTGCTAGATCACCTGCTCGTTTGCTGTCACAATGTACCCGACACAAATCCGAAACATTTCTTCGCCATTGAGTATGCTAGCGCATGCGCAGTGATACTGACCGGCAGAATAACATCCGGTTGTTCCCAAAGATGATCTTTTTTCTGAAATAATTTTACGTTCACGGACTTAAGTAGGAGTCAAAATTTGGGTGCGTATTATACATGGGTACAGGCTTTTTTCCAGCATCAACATGCCATTTTTAGGGTGCGTATTATACATGGGGGCGCATTATACATGGAAAAAAACGGTACACCTTTTTGGTGACTCAGACTTGACCATCCAGAACTGCCGTTAGCAAATATGAAGCAACCTGCAAATTCTGTAAGCACAGAATTTCAGACCCATATTGCACCACACCGAACTTTTTTAGGGTGCGTATTATACATGGGGGCGCATTATACATGGAAAAAAACGGTAATTTAATAAGCTATTACTTTTCCTGGAATAAAAAATCAGACTCCGAGCTGATGTAGATTTTTTTTTTGTATGTTCAGGTGCTTCAGTTTATTGCTGGCTGAGCAGAAAACCCGAAGAGGACGAGAGAGCACTGACATGGACTTGTCAAGGACGGTCCTAATTTTACGTTTATTTTTAAGGCTTGGGCGGCGGCCAAAGGCAGGGACCTTGGCGGTCTGATCCCCGGCTGCAGAAGCTGGCTCTTGGGACATGGAATGTCACCTCTGGCTGGAAAGGAGCCCGAGCTGGTGTGCGAGGCAGAAAAGTTCCGACTAGATAGAGTTGGACTTGCCTCCACGCACAGTTTGGGTTCCGGTTCAAGCCCTCTCGAGAGGGGCTGGACTCTCTTCCACTCTGGAGTTGCCCAGGGTGAGAGGCGTCGAGCAGGTGTGGGTATACTCATTGTGTTCTATTATTGGACTTCTGTGCTCGACACTGATTTTCTATAATGAACACCATGTTCAAACATAAGGGTGTCCATGTGTGCACTTGGCACCAGGACACCCTAGGCCGCAGTTCGATGATCGACTTTGTAGTCGTGTCGTCAGATTTGCGGCCGCATTTTTTGGACACTCGGGCGAAGAGAGGGGCGGAGCTGTCAACTGATCACCACCTGGTGATGGGTTGGCTCCGATAGTGGGGGAAAATGCCGGTCTGACCTGGCAGACCCAAACGCTCGGTGAGGGTCTGCTGGGAACGTCTGGCAGAATCCCCTGTCAGGAAGAGCTTCAACTCCCACCTCCGGCAGAGCTTTCCCCACGTCCCGGGGGAGGCGGGGGACATTGAGTTTGAGTGGACTTTGTTCCGCGCCTCCATTGTTGAGGCGGCCGACTGGAGCTGTGGCCCTAAGGTCATTGGTGCCTGTCGTGGTGGCAATCCCCAAACCTGCTGGTGGACACCGGATCTCGAATTCCGAGCTTAGATTTAGGCCTCGTTCGATCAACGTATTTAAAACATTTGAGGTTCTCACTGTCCGATCCACCGCTTTACCGTCATTTTATCTTGCTGTTATTTACCGTCCACCCGGGGTTTACTCTGGCTTCCTGGATGAATTTTCAGAATTCGTGGCTGATCTAGTAACCAATGCGGATAATGTAATTATCATGGGCGATTTCAACATCCACATGAATTTACCGTCAGAGCCACTTACTTCAGCGTTTCAGACTTTAACTGATACGTTTGGTTTTACGCAAGCCGTACAGGCAGCAACGCATAAGAATGGAAATACTATAGATCTGGTATTATCCCGAGGACTTGCAACCTCAAATATAGCAGTACTGCCATATACTACTGTTCTGTCTGATCATTACTTAATAAAGTTTGAAATTCTAGTTCCTTGTCAAAGACAAGAGAGAAATCAGCATTATAGGAGCCATCATTGTTAGGGTGGTGCTCACTCTAACTTATTTTGCAAGAACCACACTGGAGACAAGTCAGCTGTTTCAGACACCTGCAGGCGGAGAGTTCACTCGTCGCTGTGCTTACAGCGATGGTCGAATGAATTCTGACTCAGGCCTTTTCAGGTGCATATTTATTGAGAGAAACAGAGTGGGTTTGAAAGTGGGGGTGTGGGAACACAGGATGGGGTGAAGCTGCTCCCCTGCTGATCAAAGCATAGTAGGGGGCCTTTTACGACGTTCTGTAAACAAAGCAACTTTGATTGCTTCCTCTGCGTCTAAGCAATCAGTTGAAAAGATCTTAGCACTTTGGTCAACTACTTTTGTCTAGACAGGACAAGCTAGTTAAATTATTACAGGTTACATTCCAACATAATCATACGATGAAGATATTCTGCAAACCCTAACATATCCCTCCTGTTTTATCATATGATTATGTCAACCCCGATCAGTCAAACATAAGTAAGAAAATACGATGAAAGCAATAACTTCCAGTGAAGATGAGGTTTTCCCTCAATACTCCAGTCCAAAATTTGTGTGTAACTTAAAAACCTGCGGCCAGATTAAATGCAGGAAAAGAGTTACACGGTCCCTCTGCCTTAGGCGACCAGAATGTTATCAATCAAGATAAAAATTGCTCGTGATTGTTCAGCCGTTGGGGGCTTGGCACGCCCACTGGTGGAGGGTGAGCACGATTCTCACCCCCTTCGCAGATCTGCTCCATCCGGGGAGAACTTGGAAATATCTGCTGCGTGGTCGTCGTCTTCAGTGGCTCAGGGTGGACTACCTGGCCACCAAGGGGGAAGAGGATTATTCTGCCTCTGTTTGTACTGGGGGCGGGGACGCTGTCGATGGCGGATCTGGTTCCTTGCAGGAAACCTTCACTGGGGCGCACTGGGACAGATGATACCACGTATCTCCTTTGCCGGCCAGCTGGACGGCACGTGAGATGGGCTCATTCGAGATGTTTCTTCTCCTCCTCTCATCACTGTGTGTTGAATTCTTACGTGTCCTGTTAAGACTCCAAAAACAATTACATTTGACAAAACATTGAATCTTACAGTAGATTACCGTTTTTTTCCGTGTATAGTGCGCCCCCATGTATAATACGCACCCTAAAAATGGCATGCTGATGCTGGAAAAAAGCCTGTACCCATGTATAATCCCATTTTTATAGTCTTTGGTATGGTCTTAACTAGGCTGGATGTAATTTTTTTTGTTGGCGTTGATTTCTCCGACTGCCCATAAACGCACCACCGCGCTCCGTGCGCGCACGGGAAAGAGGCGTGCGGACGTGAAAAAGGCGGCTCTGTATGGGAGAGATGTTGAAGAGGAATAAAAACACCCTTGGAAACCAAAACTTGGTGATTTCAAGTTTCATTTCGAGGGACATTTGTCACGTCTCGTCCCCAGTTTTGCTATGTGTCTAGGTTGCCATAGTTTCTGTTCGCGTCGCCCCTCTCTTCCTGTGTCACCTCAATCGATGTAACGTGTTTTGTATTTAAGTCCTGTCTGCCCCTCGCTCACCGTCGGATCATTGCATGTGTTACTGTCATGATGTCTGTTTGCTTTCTGTTCCTGTCTTTGGTAATGTCACCCTGTCTTTTTGTTCCACGTCTTTGTCGGTCAGTCCTGTTGTTGGTTTTGTTTTCTAAAGAAAAAAAAAAAAAAAGATTTAAAATTTTTTGTACCCATGTATAATGCGCACCCCAGATTTTAGGACAATAAATTTGTTAAATTTTGCGCACTATACACGGAAAAAAACGGTAAATCATTCTACTCCCCCACCGTTTTGACACATTCACGTAATGTGTCAAGAGCGTCGTTGGGGAGCGAAAAGGACCAGCAAGGTGTCCCGGACACATTATCATACCCATCCCAGCTGGACTAGATGGTCCTGTCTTGTCCAGCCACAGGAAACGGGCCTTCTCCATTGAACCATTTGACGTCAATGGTGCCCCTGAGTAATCATCAAATCCTATTCATCTCAATTTGTACTGCACTTACAGGCGAGAAGGAACATTTAACTTCATGATGGCCGTGAGCAGGCAGACATTGAAGTCCACCAGACCTCAGTTAGAGCCGTGCACATCCCATGTCGTACATGCCTTCCCTGTCTGTCCTCATTCATTCTTCCATCATCCTGCCGTAATCTCACTTGCTATCACGCCCTCAGCACACCTCTGGAATGGGTACGACTCCACTCCGCGCGCAGCCACAGCAAGGGAAGCAAGACGGGGGCGCCCGGCACTTCCATACTGATTTATCCCAGCCTGGCCAGTACTGGGACAAACAATGCCGTCGTCCCCCACCCGCGCCAACCCAGCGAATAGCTACCCGCAGAGTCCAGAGCCCCACACCTCCATCAGTCTCCCCCACAATCAAACTACAATATCAATCACCCCACTCACCGTCCAACATCCGTGGAGACAATGGAACAGAACGGTCCATGTGCAACACCACAGGAGCCGTCTCCCACAGCCTTTTCACACCACAATACCACACTCCCCCTTCCACAGTCCGGTCTCAGTGGAGACAATGGAAGGCAGGAAGGCACAGGTGAGACACTGGAGGAGCAAACTCCTGCAGTCCTCCCACAAACCAATTACAACAAAAGCAATTATTTCTGTTTGAGAGGATCACAACGGCCAAATTTTACAAATGACAAACCACAAGACGCGACGCAGGTCTTGGAACCACATCGACGACCGCCAAACGCAAATGGACTGTCAAGGACTGTTCTTCGCCTGTTCTTTGCAACTCTTGTAGTCAATTTTATTGCCCTTTTGAACTGGGCAGGTAGGAGTGTTTGCGAGAAGAGTTTGAGCACTTCCTAATGATTCCCCCTAACCAAAGACCATTTATGACAGGGGCTATCCCATTTATTGCCTCCTGTTTTAAAGGAGATTCTCTGGTCTCGGTCGGATCTGGGCTGGGGGAATGGATGTTAAGTCCTGTAGCAAATTATTAGCCTAAGCGCGTGCCCTTCCAAACACGTACAGCACTTCTTCATAGCTTCTTTAGTCATTTTTCAATCATCTTCCAATTGTTTGCAGCAAAAGTTTGAAAAGCTCGAGAAAATTTTAACTTAATAGCATGACGCCAAATGTATTAGAGAATCCATATGTCGTAAAGTGTTGTATTTTTACTATCTTTCACTATCTGTCCTACTCACTCCCCCCTTCTGAGGCTTGGCATCGCCCATGCCTCACACCTTGACAAACTTCTTTGGGAGAATGTGTACTTTACTACATATGAGTCCATCATTTAATTTGACTTTCTTTCCAAAACGCTTCTCAATTTCCCAGTTCACGCATCTTCTGCATGTGTTACTGGTTCTCCAGTTTTTTCTCTAGTTAACTATCAATTCAAAAGCAACCTTTATTTATTTATTTATTTTTTATTTTTTATTTCTTAGCATTTAACTTACTCAAAATCACTCTTCCTTCAAAGTCGCTCAACTAATTTTCCATTGTAGGTTCCAACAACTTCAACCATTCAACCTGTATTTTCCTTTCAGTCAGGCATTTAGCCATCAATGCTCATTTGCATCTCACACACAGTCTCCAAAAAGGAGTCTTTCTATCACATCGGTCCCAATTCATCCAAGCTCACCACACAACATTCACATACCATTTTCAACTCAAGGTTTTCTGATAGAACACTTTACCAATCCCAAAAAAACCTCAACACACAAAAACTGCTGGCAAATTAATCAGAATGTTTTCTTTGTTTTTAAATTTGAAGAACTCAATCTCTCAGATCCAGCTAGCATATAGAAGTTTGTGTAATCTTATAACACAACCAGTCAATTATTTCTACTAAATGTCAATGTCTTAAATTCACAATTTTGATTCTTCCAATTCCTGAAAGCATGTTCTGTCATTTCTTACTTAACATGCACTAGTGTGGATCAGTTTCTGCTCGCAAACAGGTTTCTCTCTTTTCCTCTCATTTTTATCTTTCAAACTCGTTTCTGTTCTGCGGTGCAAATTGGATAGACCACAGTCTAGCGAATTTCTTTACACTAAAAGCTTAGCCAATTTTCATCATTTTAACACACATGCACAGCTCTCGCGCGCTTAAGGTAGGTCCCAGCACCAATGATTCGTCACAGGCTGGCCATTTCCTGTGGTCGATCATGAGCTAGTCCCTCCCACGCACGCGAGGACAGCACATTCTAATTTTTCATTTATCTTCTAGAAGCAAGTTGCATTTATTTACACTTGATTTGCAAATTTCAACTTTAGTGTGCACTCAATTTGATCTCTGGTCATTTGTCATTGGGCATACAATAGCATTGTCATTCTTCTTGTATGGACAGGAGTTCTAATAATCTAAAAAATGTTCTAATAATCTGACAATGACATGTTCTGCTGTCATATGGACATCTGTTACTTCTTTCTCTGTATGAGCATGAGGGGCCAAAGTGGAGGAAGCTTGTCATGCTGTAAATGTGACTTTTCCTCTGCCCCTTTCCCCACCCCTTGATTGGTTTTGTCTTGCAAAACGACACAATCTTGCAAAGTGTCCTCGTCTCCCACAGTTCCAACAGTTGTCGGAATCTGATGGGGGTTTTGAATTATATGGCGGCCGGCGACCTTGTTGGCCTCTACCTCTTCCTCTGGCCCGCTGGGACCCATGGAAGAAGACTGTTGTATCTTCATCTAGGTCATCATCATTATTGTTGCCTAGATGAAATACATCAGAACTTTTGCCTCTTTTGATCACCTTTTCAGCATGTCTGGCCCATTGCATAGTTGTTGTCACACTTGCAACATCTACTTCCACCAAATGTTTCCTCACCCAGTTGCCGATTTCAGGGCGGAAATTAGTAAGGAGCGCATTTTTAAGCTGTTGCTGATAAGCATTCTCAGCTGCATCATTGAATGGGATGCCACTATGCCACGGGTGGGCAAACTACGGCCCGCGGGCCACATCCGGCCCACGGGACCGTTTAATCCGGCCCGCCAACCCTGAACAAATTGTATTATTAAACTTTTTTTTTTTGGTCATTTTGCCTGCAATGACTGCGTTTTCCCAGTAGATGGCGAAGCGCTCGCCTGCGCATTTACTACCAGAAGCCGTGTCAGAAAGCTCGGTGCACACTCACAAGTGCGTGTACGTACTCAGTAGTACGGACTTGGCGCACTCTCGATCTATTCGTATCAGTCCCGAATTTAGAGCGTGGGCTTTGACGACAGCATTCTTATAATTCGCGCGCTGAGCTTTCAGATGCAGTTTTGCGCTAAAGCCACCCACAAACCTTCCCCTGGAATCCTTCCATTAAAATGAGTGGCCCGAAAAAAAGAAGTGAGTTCCGAATGTTAAAAAAGAGTGGCCAATTTGGCTCGACGTACGCGACGTGACGTTCAGCCACATCAACATCAACCCGTCACAGATCAAGGTAAACGGACCAACACCTCGGATCTCGCCTAAGAATTGCCACAACAAATTTTACTCCAGACTATGACGCACTAGCAAAAAAGGGAGACCAACAACACTGTTCCCACTGAAAATGAACGGGAGGCTCTCAAGTTTATTGTAAAAAAATGCATTTTGAATATGATTTGTACACATAGCAGGGATTGAAACTAGCGACCATTCTCATTTTCAAACAATGCAGGATGCCCATGGACATTGATGCACCACCTATTTGCGACTAATCTTAACCTGTAAAGTTCTTAAGGCTTACTTTAAGGAGGTGTTTCCCGTTTCCTCACCTCTGTTACCAGGTGTTTGCGAGTTAAAACTCTGCTCTGATTTTCAGATACCCCTCACCGTGTTGCTGTTTTGATTACTTTATTTGGATGTATGCTTTCACCGATTCTTCAAGATGATATATTTGGTCAGAATGTTTGCCGTTTGATGTGATCTCATAAGATAAACATCTTTCATTAATCTGACCTGCAGGCACTGAAGTGATGGAGATTGTTATTCATAATAACAGTGTCGTATTTTATGAGAATCACTGATAGCAGTTTTTTTGTGAATTATTATTTTTTTAATGCTGTTAATAAATGCATTTGTTTTCAAAAAAATTGTTTGGAATACTACCTACTAAAGGCCAAGATCTTTTATGCAATGACCTTTACAGGTCGCTTATATGACTTCACACAACGCCTACGCCCATCTGCTCCTGGTCCGGCCCTCCGGTCCAAATTTAGAACCCAGTTCGGCCCGCGAGTCAAAAAGTTTGCCCACCCCTGCACTATGCACCCTGAATTCCTTTTCAAATCTTAAGCGAAAATCATCAGTATCTTCCCCAGGCTTCTGTTTAATTCCTGCCAAATGACCATAATTTGCTCATCTTCGAAATATAGTTCTCACTCTTTGCACAAGATCATTCCATTGTGCTGCATACTCCCCTACCAATTGATTTCCTTCAACGGGATAGGGAAAGGGCCCTTGATTATTTCTACCCGTATAATGACCTCTAACCTTTGCCCAGTCTTTTCCCAAAGAAGACATTGCAGCTTCTCCTGCCTCATGCCCATTCAGTCTATAGGAATGTATGATTCCAGCCATGTCTTCTGCCCATTTATCTGGGTCTTCAGCAACAGGGGTAACCCCTTCAACTGCTTTTCTTGCCTCTTCCAAAGTCCATGGCCGAAAAACATACGTATGTGGAGGTTGGCCTTCCCCTACAATAGGGTTTGGCACCTGTATAAAGACGCGTCGGCACACATCGACATTGTCCAAATTTTGGGAAAACCTAGCAGCAGTGGTCAAACTTCTTGTTTGTACAGGACTTCTGGTAATCTGACCCTGGCTTTTTTTTCTGTTATATGGGGGAGGGTGCAGGTCTGTTAAACCTGGATACAAATTTTGCATACGTGCGGAAGATCCTCTTGCTCCGCTTGAGCTGCACTTCCAGCTGCGGCTGGAGCCGTGGCTGGGACAATGCGCCTGCGCACTGTGGCCTCATTGTCTTCCGGCCTGACAAACATAGACACAGCCTCATCACTTTTCAACTTTCTATCTTTTGTCTTTTGGATTTGTTCTCTTCTCTCTTGTGAAGCATTCAACCACATTCTAGCACAAATCAATTATTTCTCTTTACTTTTCTTTTTCAGTCCCTATGACTTCCTATTCACACTCTCCTCCAAAACATCAACCACTATCTTTCAGACTTCAACTTTCAACTTCCCTTCTACTCCATACTTTTTCTTCCACTTTGGCATGTATTGCATACAATTAAGAAATTTACCTGCCATGTACTTCTCATCTCCTTCAAGAGTTAGGGATTTACCGGTTTTGTTTCCCATCTTAATTTGGTATTTTAGGTTTATACAATTTTTTATTTCTTTTTTCTTTTCTTTGAGGATCCTCAATGCAGGTTTAAATTGACCTTCCACCAAGTTCTCTTTGCAGTCAATTTATCCTACCAGTCGCACTCTCAACCACACAACTTTCATGCAAACAGCTTGGAAAAACGGACAAAAAAAAGAATCTACGCCCTTCCTCAATTAGGAGAAAAAAATTCTGTTTGTTTGTTTTTTGTTTTCTTAGCCCGTTCCTTCCACTGGGACTAGAACCCCAGCTGTTTCATAGCTTGGAAAAACCAAAGCCGTATCTCATAGCCCGGACCAACCAAAGCTGTATCTCATAGCTTGGACAAACCAAAGCTGTTAATTCTCTAGTTCTTCTATATCAAACAATTTGTTTTAGGTTTATTTACCTGACATGTTTCGGCGGATTCTTCCGCCTTCATCAGAGTGTCACTGATGTGGTGGTGACGCGTCTTTATCAGCTGATGGATGAAGGCGTGGCTCACCTGTCAGATTTGACAGGTGAGTCACGCCCTCTGCTGTCAGTTCACCTCTCCAAAACACTGTTCCAGGTT
The DNA here is from genome assembly GCF_033458585.1 of Syngnathus typhle. NCBI lineage: Eukaryota > Metazoa > Chordata > Actinopteri > Syngnathiformes > Syngnathidae > Syngnathus > Syngnathus typhle. The sequence goes on from NC_083743.1 coordinate 16,797,598, forward strand.
GTAGAGAGCATGTCGGCTCCCTCGTCCCTGTTGATGGTCCTCGGGCCCCGCTTGCGGATCTCAATGGCCTCCCTGATCCAACGCTGATGTTTGTTTTCTTCAGTGCGGATGACTCTGGCCTTCTCCCAGTCCATGATGTGGTTTTCCCTTTTACAGTGGTCGGTGATGGCTGACTTGTAGTGTTCCTGCTGTGCTTGTAGTTTTATTGCTCTTGTTTGTCTTGTTGCTGTCTCCTTCTCACATTCCTTCTTGTGTTCCATTTTTCTTGTGATGAAGTTCCTCCCTGTCTCCCCGATATATGATTTATTACATGATTTGCATGGAATCTCGTATATGGAATTGCATTTATTTTCCGGATTGACTCTGTCCTTTGGGTGGACCAGTATCTGACGGAGTGTTATATGTGGTTTGATAGGCGTGCTTATGTTGTATTTTTTCATTGCTCTTTTGATGCGTTCCGTAATTCCTCTCACATACGGCAACGTCACCATTCCGCTGGGTTCCTGTTTCCTTGTTTGTTTCTTTCTTTGCTCCTGTGTTTTGTGTTTTGTGTTTTTTACCTGTTCTGCACCTTTGGTTATTGCCCATTGTGGATACTGACATTTTTTGAGTGCGTGTTGTATGTATTTTTCTTCCTGTGTTATATCGTCCGGATCTGTGATTATTGTTGTACGTTCGTATAGTGTTCTGACTACTGACAGTTTGTGTATAGTGGGATGTTCTGATGTCCAGAGGAGGTATTGGTCGGTGTGTGTGGGTTTTCTGTGTACTTTTGTTTTTATGTCACCATTGTCTGTGTGGTGTATGTTGATGTCTAAAAAGGCTATGGATCGAGCTGTTTCCTCTTCATGAGTGAATTTGATGTTACCCGTGGTGTCTATGGTGTTGAGATGGTCGGTGAGGTGTTGTGTATGTCCTGTTTTTGTTTTTTCCAGAATGTCGTCGACGTAACGTTTCCATAGAGTGGGTTTGTACGTGTCCGGGGCTGTTAAGAGTGCCTTCTGTTCTAAATCTTCCATAAAGAAATTGTTTGCTCGGACAAACCAAAGCCGTATCTCAAAGCTTGGACAAACCAAAGCCGTATCTCATAGCTAGGACAAACCAAAGCCGTATCAGCGTTTTTTTCTATGACTTACTTGTCCCCTTGGTCCGCTGCACTGCCGGGTCCCGTCAATCCACCTCTGTCAGACGAAGGCAGACCTAAAATGCTGGCCCAGCGAAGAATTTCCTTCCCAGGTCTTTCTTTACCAGGTCCTCCTAATGGACGCTGGCCCGTCGACGGTGTACAGCGCGTCGTCCTCCGTCAGCCAGATGGCGGGTATGAGGGTCCCGGGTTTCGGCACCAAAATGTTAGGGTCGTGCTCACTCTAACTTATTTTGCAAGAACCACACTGGAGACAAGTCAGATGTTTCAGACACCTGCAGTCGGAGAGTTCACTCGTCGCTGTGCTTACAGCGATAGTCGAATGAATTCTGACTCAGGCCTTTTCAGGTGCATACTTATTGAGAGAAACAGTTTGGGGTTGAAAGTGGGGGTGTGGGAACACAGGATGGGGTGAAGCCGCTCCCCTGCTGATCAAAGCATAGCAGGGGGCCTTTTACGACGTTCTGTAAACAAAGCAACTTTGATTGCTTCCTCTGCGTCTAGTCAATCAGTTGAAAAGATCTTAGCACTTTGGTCAACTACTTTTGTCTAGACAGGACAAGCTAGTTAAATTATCACAGGTTACATTCCAACATAATCATACGATGAAGATATTCTGGAAACCCTAACGGTCATTTTAACTCCATGACTGCAACTGCGCTATCTGAGATACTGTCGCCGGCAACCGCTATATTTTTCGCATACACCGGCTCTATGGATAATCTTACAAATGAATTCAATGCGACATTGTTAAATGCCATTGACTCTGTGGCGCCGTTACGTCTGAAAGCTCGCCGTAGAGTGCCTACTCCGTGGTTCACAGATGAAACGCGTACGCTTAAGCAATTATGTAGAAAGCATGAACGCAGATGGCGTCTAACCAAACTTGAGGTTTTCCATCAGGCATGGCAGGTTAGCCTCCTGAAATATAAAGACGCGCTTATCTTAGCAAAAACTCGGTATTTTTCACAAGTTATTAATCTCAATAAAAACAATCCGAAACACCTGTTTGATACAGTGGCAAAGCTGACTCTGCGCCAGCCGACCCCCGATAGTTCCTTCCACTCAGCTGACGAGTTCATGAAATTTTTTGCTCAAAAGATTGATTCCATTAGGGATGACATCAAGAATACCATTCCAATCGCTCGGTCCAGCCCGCCGTTTACCAACGCTGATGATCATGCAACAACCCTCTCAACTTTTAAAATCGTGTCTCTTGAAAGGCTTACACAATTGGTTAGTGCGGCTAAACAAACTACATGTTTATTAAAAATATATTTTGTTGTGGTAGTGATTTACACACCTTAACAACACTAATAAATAATGAATTAAGCAAATTAAAGGTATGGTTGGACAGCAATAAATTATCCTTAAACCTAAGCAAAACAAGAGTAATAATTTTTGGTAATCACAGAACTAATTTGAAAATAGAGATAAAGCTGGATGGGGTTATTATTGAAAGAGTGAATGAGATTACATTTTTAGGGGTGATAATAGATGATAAGATCAGTTGGAAAGCACAAGTTAAACATGTACAAACTAAAACCTCAAGGTGCATCGCAGTATTAAATAGAGCAAAACAGGCTCTGGATCATACAACACTTCGCATCCTTTATAATACACTAGTTCTTCCATATTTCATGTATTGTGTAGAAATCTGGGGTAATAATTATATAAGCACAATATATCCACTTATTATTTTACAAAAAAAAGCAATACGGATCATTCATGGGGCAGGATACAGGGATCATACAAATTCTTTATTTTTAGAGTCAAAACTCACCAAACTCAAAGATATAGTGGAATTCCGGACAGCACAAATACTTTTCAAAGCAAAAAATAATCTGTTGCCAACTAATATTCAGAATCTTTTCATTGGGAGGGAAGGGGGTTATAATTTAAGGGGGACATTTAATTACAGGATCAGGAAGGCACGTACAACAAAAAAAACATTTTGTATTTCAATATGTGGAGTTAAGTTATGGAATACTTTGGAGGAAATGCTCAGGTAATGTTCAAACATCTATCAGTTTAAAAAAAGATATAAAGAAGAAATTATTTTTACAAGGTACAGAAATGAGGGTGTATGAGTACCAGGGGGTGCTTAGTAATTATTGATTTACGTTTCTTTGTTGGTTTTGTTTGTCTGTTTGTCATTGTTTTGTTCAGGCTCTTTTTATTTTTTGTTTTTATTTTGGTTATTTCTACCATTCAGGTATTTTTGTGTTGTATTTGAGGTATGTATGTATGTTAATGTATGTGAGAAATATACGTATGTATTAATAGTGTGTAGGTACATGTTTAGTGTCTAGCGAGCAGCAGGTGGGAGATAATTTAGTACCGTTTTTTTCCGTGTATAGTGCGCAAAATTTAACTAATTTATTGTCCTAAAATCTGGGGTGCGCATTATACATGGGTACAAAAAAAAAGTAAAATTTTTAAAAACATTTTTTTTTTTTTTTTTTTTTTTTTAAGTCCCAATGATCGTCACACACGCAGGGAGGCAATGGGTCCCATTTTTATAGTCTTTGGTATGGTCTTAACTAGGCTGGATGTAATTTTTTTGTTGGCGTTGATTTCTCCGACTGCCCGTAAACGCACCACCGCGCACGGGAAAGAGGCGGCTCTGTATGGGAGAGACGTTGAAGAGGAATAAAAACACCCTTGGAAACCAAAACTTGCCCCTCGTCATGACTCGGAGCCGCAACAAATGTTTCAGATTTGTGTAGGGTACATTGTGAGACAGCAAACGAGCAGGTGATCGAGCAAGCCTTGTCTGATACGAGAGCATTGCGGTCGCATGGAGCGTGTTTGAAGTGAACAGCAGAGAAGAAAGGAACAAGGCAAAGTGTTACCAAAGACTATAAAAATGGGACCCATTGCCTCCCTGCGTGTGTGACGATCATTGGGACTTAAAAAAAAAAAAAAAAATAATAATTAAAAAATTTTTTTTAAAAAAATCATAAAAATTGGGTGCGTATTATACATGGGTACAAGCTTTTTTCCAGCATCAGCATGCCATTTTTAGGGGTGCGTACTATACATGGGGGCGCACTATACACGGAAAAAAACGGTAATTTAGTACTTTGTTGGGATAACTGAGGCAAAATGATTTATGGCTGGGTATTTAGGGATTATTAAATAGGGGGTGGGATTAAATAAATTATACTTCTTCCTACTCCTTTTCAGACATGTGAATGTGATTTATGGTTCTTTTGCGGCTATATCTTTATTGCTACGCTTGTAGTTTCTGTGTATGGATATGTGCATGTGTATGTGTATATGTATATGTATATTTTTATATGTATATATATATATGTATATGTATGAATGTATGTGTATATATGTATATGCATGTATTTTGTCATGTCTTTTTATTGTGTACAACAAGCTTATTCTTTTTTTCACGTTTGAAATAAATAAACGAAAGGAAAAACGAAACATGTTTACTCGACCCTCTTCCAGCCGAACTACTTAAAGAATTATTTCAAATTTTAGGACCGTCCGTCTTAAATATAATCAATCTGTCTGTCTCCTCTGGGATAGTGTCAACAGCCTTTAAAACCGCTATCATTAAACCGTTACTTAAGCGACCAAATCTTGACCCGGACTGTCTCAGTAATTATAGGCCAGTTTCAAACCTCCCATTCATAGGAAAACTTCTTGAAAAAGTAGTAGCCCAGCAGCTTATTGATTACATGGTCGCCAATAATCAATATGACACTTTTCAGTCTGGTTTTAGAGCTAATCATTCCACTGAGACAGCACTTGCTAAAGTGACTAACAATCTCCTCATAGCTATGGATTCAAACACTTCGTCTGTACTGTTACTACTCGATCTTAGTGCTGCCTTCGACACTGTAGACTTCGATATTTTATTAGGGCGTCTTAAAAGTTGTGTTGGTATTTCAGGCTCAGCACTAGGCTGGTTCCATTCCTATCTATCAAACAGGACGCACCGAGTGGTCCATGGCAATGCGTCCTCGGAGCTCTATAATGTTACGTGTGGTGTCCCACAGGGATCGGTTCTCGGACCAATTCTTTTTGATATTTATATGATTCCGCTTGGGGACATAATACGTAAATATAATATTAGTTTTCAATGCTATGCGGATGACACCCAATTATATATGCTGTTATCGATGACAGATCCGCGGGATTGTTGTAATCTTGAGGCGTGCCTTGCGGAGATCAAGCAATGGATGTCTCTTAACTTCCTTCGTCTTAACCCAGATAAAACTGAGATGTTGATAATTGGTCCAACTCGTTATCAAAAACTTATTCAAGGAAACCGCTATAACTATAGATAACCAGACTATCACTCAGAGCGATACTGTAACTAATCTCGGGGTAATATTTGACCAAACTCTCTCCTTTCAAAAGCACATTAAGAATATAACCAGAATTGCGTTTTTTCATCTTCGTAATATTGCAAAGATTCGTCCGATCCTCTCGACCGGTGATGCGGAAACTATTATACATGCGTTCGTCACGTCGCGCTTAGACTACTGTAATGTATTATTTTCGGGTCTTCCCAAGTCCCGCATCAAAAGTTTACAGTTAGTACAAAATGCTGCTGCAAGGCTGCTCTCTCGGTCAAGAATATTTTATCACATTACCCCAATACTAGCCAACTTACATTGGCTCCCGGTCCATTTAAGATGTGACTTCAAGCTTCTTCTATTAACCTATAAATCACTGCATGGCTTAGCGCCTTCATATCTCGTCGACCTAGTTGTTTCTTATGTTCCGTCTCGTAACGTTCGTTCGCAAAACGCTACCCTTTTAGCGACACCGAGGGCCAAGAAAATGTCTGCAGGCTCTAGAGCATTTTCTATTCGAGCTCCAGAGCTTTGGAATGCCCTACCAATGGATATTAGGACTGCTACCTCAGTAGAAACATTTAAGACACGTTCAAAGACACATTTCTATGACATGGCCTTTACCTAACCTGTAGTGGCCGATTCGGCTGGAGTTTGTTTTCTCTCCCTCTCCACCCCCTCCCTCCCCCCTCCCCGGCCGGGGAGGTGGTTAGGTGGCACCCATGCTGACAGCGGCTATCTGGATTCTCGTGGGCCAATTTAGGATGGGGGAACTGCAGCTCAACCTTCTCGAAGACACTGCCAGGACAATTGAGGGCTCCTTTGGCAGCCCTTTGCTCTGACATGAACATCCACTTTTTCCATCCATCCATCCATTTCCTGTACCGCTTAGTCCCCACTGGGGTCGCGGGCGTGCTGGAGCCTATCCCAGCCGTCATCGGGCAGTAGGCGGGGGACACCCTGAACCGGTTGCCAGCCAATCGCAGGGCACACAGAGACAAACAACCATTTGCACTCGCACTCACACCTAGGGACAATTTGGAGTGTTCAATCGGCCTACCAAGCATGTTTTTGGGATGTGGGAGGAAACCGGAGTACCCGGAGAAAACCCACGCGGGCCCGGGGAGAACATGCAAACTCCACACAGGGAAGGCCGGAGGTGGAATCGAACCCGCACCCTCCTAACTGTGAGGCGGACGTGCTACCCAAGTGCGCCACCGAGCCGCCCATCCACTTTTTATTTCATTGATTTTCATATTGTATCATTTGTGCCCTCTCTGCATCCATTTCAACCTGGTGATCCTGAAAGGGGGATCCTTCCATCTGGGGTTCCTTCTCAAGGTTTCTCATTTTCCCCCGGTAGGTTTTTTTTGAGTTTTTCCTTGCCCTTTTGGGAGCTTAAGATCAGGTGATGCTTTGAGAATAATTGTCAATTTTGTCTATGTGAAGCCCTTTGAGACTGCTTGTGATTTAGGGCTATACAAATAAACTTGACTTGACTTGACTTGACTTAAGGGATGCCGTCAAGCATCGGGCCGTTTTGGCCTGCGGGGCTCCGGAGACAGCTGACAGGTACCGGATGGCCAAGCGGAACGCAGCTTCGGCGGTTGTTGAGGCAAAAACCCGGACGTGGGAGGAGTTTGGTGAGGCCATGGAGAATGACATCCGGACGGCTTCGAGAAAAGTCTGGTCCACCATCCGGCGTCTCAGGAGGGGGAAGCAGTGCAACGTCAACACTGTTTACAGTGGAGATGACGTGCTGCTGACCTCGACTCGGGACGTCGTGTGTCGATGGGGAGACTACTTCGAAGACCTCCTCAATTCCCCCGACACGCCTTCCATTGTGGAAGCAGGGCCTGGGGACTCTGAGGCGGACTCTCCAATCTCTGTGGTCGAAGTCACTGAGGTAGTTAAAAAACTCCTCGGTGGCAAGGCCCCAGGGGTGGATGAGATCCGCCCGGATTTCTTAAGGGCTCTGGATGTTGTGGGGCTGTCATGGCTGACACGTCTCTACAACATCGCATGGACATCGGGGACAGTGCCTCTGGATTGGCAGACTGGGGTGGTGGTTCCCCTCTTTAAGAAGGGGGACCGGAGGGTGTGTTCCAATTAGATTCAAGATTCAAGAGTTTTTTTATTCGCCATGTTTGAGCGTGCCAAACAAGGATTTTGACTTTGGTAAAAACACACCCTCTGTTCAACATTTAGGTGACTAACAACATTCAGGACATGTGAATAATGGCAAAAACAGTGTAGACAAATTCAAAAAGGTGTGAAGAGCAGGATGTTATTGCACAGTAATGTCTCTGAGACTCTGTGAGTGGTGTGAGTTAATCAGAGCAACAGCCTGGGGGAAGAAGCTGTCTCTGTGTCTGCTGGTTTTGGCGTACCGAGCTCTATAACGCCGTCTGGAGGGGAGTAGTTCAAACAGACTACAACCTGGGTGAGAAGGGTTCCTTGCACGATTCCTGGTCCTGGACAGGTACAAGTCTTGGATAGATGGGAGGTTGATTCCAATGATCTTTTCTGCAGTTCTGATTGTCCGTTGTAGTCTGTGCTTGTCCTGTTTGGAGGCCGATCCAAACCAGACAGTGATGGAGGTGCAGAGGACAGACTGGATGATGGCAGTGTAGAAGGTCTTCAGAGGCTCTCGCGGCAGGTTGAACTTCTTGAGCTGTCTCAGGAAGTAAAGCCTCTGCTGGGCCTTCTTCCGGACAGAGTCTATGTGGCCGGTCCATTTCAGGTCCCGAGAGATTGTGGTTCCCAGGAACTTGAAGGTGTCTGTGGAGAGAATAGTATTACTGCGGATAGTGAGGGGTAAAAGTGGTGAAGGGTCTCGCCTGAAATCCACTGTCATCTCCACGGTCTTGAGCAAGTTCAGCTCCAGATGGTTTTGACTGCACCAGTGGACCAGCCGCTCCACCTCCTGTCTGTACGCAGTCTCATCACCATCCTGAATCAGTCCGATGGGAGTGGTGTCGTCTGCATACTTCAGGAGCTTCACAGGAGAGTCACCTGAGGAGAAATCATTGGTGTAGAGAGAGAAGAGCAGTGGGGAGAGGACGCACCCCTGAGGGGCTCCAGTGTTGGTGGTCCGGGTGTCAGATGTGATGCCCCCTAGCCTCACACGCTGTCTCCTGTTGGTCAGGAAGCTGGTGATCCACTGACAGGTGGAGGCAGGCACCACAAGCTGGATGAGCTTCTGTTGGAGGATGTCAGGAGCGATGGTGTTGAACGCCGAGCTGAAGTCCACGAACAGGATCCTGGCGTACGTTCCTGGGGTGACCAGGTGGAGCAGGATGTAGTGCAGTCCCATGTTGACCGCGTCATCCACTGACCTGTTTGCCCGGTAGGCAAACTGGAGGAGGTCAAGCAGGGGGCCCGTGACCTCCTTCAGGTGGTTCAGCACTAACCTCTCGAACGATTTCATGACCACAGATGTCAGTGCGACGGGTCTATAGTCATTCAAACCTGTGCTGGCGGGCTTCTTGGCCACTGGAACGATGGTGGCGCTCTTGAAGCACGAGGGCACCTCACACAGCTCCAGAGAACGGTTGAAGATCCGTGCAAAGGTGGCCGCCAGCTGCTCAGCGCAGAATTTCAAGCAGGAAGGTGACACGCCGTCTGGGCCCGGTGCCTTCCTGTTTTTTTGTCTCCGGAACATCTGGCACACTTCCTCCTCGCGGACCTGGAGTGCGGGCGCGGCCTCTGCAAGAGAGTGAGTGGGTGACAACAATGATAGAGGTGTGGACAGAGCAGTTGTGGGGAGAGGTGAGTATGTAGATTGTGCTGCAGGAGGTCCCGTTACAGGGGAATTACACTCCTCAGCCTGCCAGGTAAGGTCTATTCAGGGGTGCTGGAGAGGAGGGTCCATCGGGAAGTCGAACCTTGGATTCAGGAGGAACAGTGTGGCTTTCGTCCTGGCCGTGGAACAGTGGACCAGCTCTTCACCCTCAGCAGGATCTTCGAGGGTGCATGGGAGTTCGCCCAACCAGTCCACATGTGTTTTGTGGACTTGGAGAAGGCGTTCGACCGTGTCCCTCGGGAGGTTCTGTGGGGGGCGCTTCGGGAGTACGGGGTACCGAGCCAACTGATAAGGGCGGTTCGGTCCCTGTATCACCGATGCCAGAGTTTGGTCTGCATTTCCGGCAGTAAGTCGGATTCGTTCCCAGTGAGGGTTGGACTCCGCCAAGGCTGCCCTTTGTCACCGATTCAGTTCATAATTTCTATGGACAGAATTTGTAAGCGCAGCCGAGGCGTTGAGGGTATCTGGTTTGGGGACCTCAGCGTTGCGTCTCTGCTTTTTGCAGACGACGTGGTGCTGTTGGCTTCTTCAGGCCGTGATCTCCAGCTATCACTGGAGCGCTTCGCAGCCGAGTGTGAAGCGGTCGGGATGAGGGTCAGCACCTCCAAATCCGAGTCCATGGTCCTCAATCGGAAAAGGGTGGAATGCCCTCTCCGGATCGGGGATGAGATCCTGCCCCAAGTGGAGGAGTTTAAGTATCTCAGGGTCTTGTTCACGAGTGAGGGGAGGATGGAGCGCGAGATCGACAGGCGGATCGGTGCAGCGTGCAGTAATGCGGACTCTGTACCGGTCCGTCGTGGTAAAGAGAGAGCCAAAAGGCAAAGCTCTCAATTTACCGGTCGATTTACGCTCCTACCCTCATCTATGGTCACGAGCTATGGGTCGTAACCGAAAGAACGAGATCCCGGATACAAGCGGCTGAAATGAGTTTTCTCCGCAGGATGTCCGGGCTCTCCCTTAGAGATAGGGTGAGAAGTTCGGTCATCCGGGAGAGACTCTGAGTAGAGTCGCTGCTCCTCCACGTTGAGAGGAGCCAGATGAGGTGGCTCGGGCATCTCATCAGGATGCCTCCTAGACGCCTCCCTGGGGAGGTGTTCCGGGCATGTCCCACCGGTAGGAGACCCCGGGGACGACCCAGGACGCGCTAGAGAGACTGTGTCTCAGCTGGCCTGGGAACGCCTTGGGATCCCCTGGGATGAGCTAGATGAAGTGGCTGAGGAGGGAAGTCTGGAAGTCCCTCCTGAAGCTGCTGCCCCCGCGACCCGACCCGGTATAAGCGGAAGAAGATGGATGGATGGATGGATGGATGGATGGATGGATGGATGGATGGATGGATGGATGGAACTTAAAGATAATAATAATAATTCATGCAAGACAGTCCAATTTAGCATATTTTAATGCTAGAAGTGACTGTGCTATCATGTGACTTTACATGACACATGACATACAGTATAATAGAGATGATGGAATAGCTATGGGCAGATAACAATGGAGTAACATACCGTGAAAGGCTGTTCCTTGTGAAAGGGCATTGGACCATCACGTTCCTCTGAGTCCCACTTTTCCCCGTGTTTGGTGTTTCCAACCACAACGTTCTCATTGAAACGTGGATTATAATGTTGAGCAATGCCAATGGGATGGTTCAGGTTAACATTGAATCTGAGATGAAAAATGAAAAAGATTTGATGGACATCGTAGGTTATCATAAATCTGATTTTCAGGCACCTTGCTGAGTGGTCACTTTGAGTTGTCATGGTCCAAAAGTCATACAAGATACATACTTACATCTTACTGGATTTTTTCTCCACTTACATAGCAAATACCGTTTTTTCCGTGTATAGTGCGCCCCCATGTATAGTACGCACCCCTAACAATGGCATGCTGATGCTGGAAAAAAGCTTGTACCCATGTATAATACGCACCCAATTTTTATGAATTTTTTTAAATTTTTTTTTTAATTTTTTTTTTAATTTTTTTTTTTTTTTAAGTCCCAAAGATCGTCACACACGCAGGGAGGCAATGGGTCCCATTTTTAAAGTCTTTGGTATGGTCTTAACTAGGCTGGATGTCATTTTTTTTGTTGGCGTTGATTTCTCCGACTGCCCCTAAACGCACCACCGCGCTCCGTGCGCACACGGCGGCTCTGTATGGGAGAGACGTTGAAGAGGAATAAAAACACCCTTGGAAACCAAAACTTGCCCCTCGTCGTGACTCGGAGCCGCAACAAATGTTTCGGATTTGTGTAGGGTACATTGTGACAGACGGCAAACTAGCAGGTGATCGAGCGAGCGTCTGATACAAGAGCATTGCGGTCGTATGGAGCGTGTTTGAAATGAACAGCAGAGACGAAAGGAACAAGGCAAAGTGTTGTGAAATAAAATATTACCTGTAATACGCATTTTGTTATTTGCTGATTGAAACTGCTAATTAAACTGTGAATTGAAACTAATAGGTGGAGAACTCTCGCTCTTTATATAGCTGACGTGTCTTGCGCAACCGTTCTGCGCATCTGTAATGGCGGCCTCCGTATGACGTCCGGTCCGCGATGGAGATTAAAAAACAAACAATATTTGACAATAACACACCATCGAGGATTGCACCATCGCATCAAACGATGTGTCGTCAATTATGAATTTTACTAAGTGTGTTGGGCAGGATGGCTGAATGCGATGCGCGATTGACAACAAACAAGAAGAAAGGTGAGTTTTATTTCGGGGGAGATTTGTCATGTCTCGTCCCCAGTTTTGCTATGTGTCTAGGTTGCCATAGTTTCTGTTCGTGTCACCCCGCTCTTCCTGTGTCACCTCAATCGATGTAACGTGTTTTGTATTTAAGTCCTGTCTCCCCCTCGCTCACCGTTGGATCATTGCATGTGTTACTGTCATTCTGTTCCTGTCTTTGGTAATGTCACCCTGTCTTTTTGTTCCACGACTTTGTCGGTCAGTCCTGTTGTTGGTTTTGTTGTACCATGACTTTATTTAAAAAAAAAAAAAAAAAAAAATTTAAAAAAAAAAAATTTAATTTTTTTTTTCTTTGTACCCATGTATAATACGCACCCCAGATTTTAGGACAATAAATTAGTAAAATATTGCGCACTATACACGGAAAAAAACGGTAATTGTTCTATTGAAAGGCTATGACATTTACTAAAACATTACATGTTCTTTAGCAAAAGCGTTATTGGCACTCGCCTGCTCTCCAAGCACCCAGGTCAGCGCCCTGTTTACATGGGACACAGCCACACCCCCAGAGCAATCAGCCCTCATTGCCTGACACCTATTTTTTGTTTACTGATCACCACACCTGCTCCCGGCTCATCAACTCCCCTATTTAAACCCCATACACCAGTCAATCTTTGCCAGTGCCTGACACCTGTTGGTTCGTTGTGCCTGTTGGCCTTCTCGGTTGTTTTCAGTTGCCAACCTTGTTGCCCGTTCAAACTGATTGACGACGCCCGAACACCGCCTGCCCCAACCAATTGCTCGTCTCAGACCACAAATTCGCCTCACGTCCTGTTCGCTTTTTGGTGCGACCTACTGCCCGTTCTCGACTACGTCAACGCCTCGCCCTTCTGCGACGCTGCGGTGCAAACGCACCCGCTTTCCACTTCCGCTCTCCCTCATTTCAACAAACAAAGCGTGACACTCTTGGTCGTTCTGCCTGATTTGTTACAGTTGTGTTAAGTTTGTTCCCCCTTTTAAATATCCAAACAAATTGAAAGCCAAACATTCTCCAGAGTGAGTTTAGTGCAGATTCAAAATTTCTATACTGTATTAAACATATAGTCATAGTACGCACTCATTTTGGGGCCAATGAACAGTTTTGAACCGGAGTTCACTTTTGTTCAAGGATGCCAGGTTTTCTTTTTTGTTTGGGGAAACAAAAGAACTAGTATGAACTTTTCATTTATTTAACAATGGACTTAGTTCATAAAATTCCAATTATGAACTATGAACTGATCAAATTAATTTTAAAATTTGTGAACTGAACCTTGAACTAGTTCATGTAGAAAAATAACTTTCGCAACACTGATAGATAGGCACAACAATTAATCTAAACCACTAATCCTCATCAGCCTATCGCAGCTGTCTTTGGACTTTTAACTTTAAAAAAATGAAGCTTTTTAACTGATAATGGCTAACCTTGTGGCGTTAGGGTGAACTGTTCCTTGGATAGTAATGAGTCGTCCTGTCTTAAATCCTCCACTGATGATGGCCTTGTATGGAACACTCTATAATCATATAACAGTAGTCAGCAAAACAGAATAACAAGCTAAGTGAATTTTTGGTTCATTGTCATTATTTAATGGTAACACCTTCTACAGTACACAAGCCTTGGATGTCCCGCTGTCCCAAAAAATACTATTACAAATGTACTTTAATATTGTGTGTGCAACTCTGCTGTACATGACAGTAAAATAGTTTTAACAGACTCACAAAGAATGCAGGAACAAATCCTGGTTGTGATGGAAATCCAGGTTGCGGGGGGAATCCTGGACAAGGTGGAAATCTTGCCTGGTTTGGATATGTTACATGTGAAAGAAAGGTGGGTGTTAGGGTTTGCAGAATATCTTCATCGTAGGATTATGTTGGAATGTAACCTGTAATAATTTACCTAGTTTGTCCTGTCTTAACAAAAGTAGTAGAACAAAGTGCTAAGAATTTTTCAACAGATTGACTAGCAGAGGAAGCAATCAAAGTTGCTTTGTTTACACAACGTCGTAAAAGACCCCCTGCTATGCTTTAATCAGCAGGCCAGGGGCTTCACCCCATCCTGTCTTCCCACACCCCCACTTTCAACCCCACTCTGTTTCTCTCAATAAATATGCACCTGATGAGGCCTGAGTCAGACCTCCTTCGACCATCGCTGTAAGCACAGCAACGAGTGGACTCTCCACCTGCAGGTGTCTAAAATGACTTGCTTGTCTCCAGTGTGGTTCTTGCAAAATAAGTTAGAGTGAGCACCACCCTAAAAGTGGGCTGAGGAGGAAATCTGGGCTGGGCAGGAAATGCTGGCTGTCCAGCGAACTAAAAGCAATACATAAGTGGTTAGACTCAAAATTGCTTTAGTAAATAAAGTTTTTAATCATGTTGTTACCATTGGGTTACTGAAGGTTATGGAGGAAATGTCCACTTTTCCATCAATTGCGATGGTATCCACTTGGAAAAATGAAATACGATGTTTATACTCCATGGAATGAGTGCCATTGATGTTCATCTAGAGGCGAAAAATATGAAATTATAAACTACTTTGTACTGCAGGGACAAATTTGCCGAAATTCTGACGAAAAGGTTTTAACCTGGTAGGAATCGCTGGTGACTGTGATGAGCAGGTTGAAGGCAGAGCCAGTGGGTAAAGGAAAGTTTTGCTTTCTTTCTTCTGTACCCCAATGACCATTGCGGAAGGTATTGGCAACAACATAGCCAGGAAGTCATATCGCGGGTTGAAATGGAGCGCAATGTCCGCATTTGTATTAGAGGCGCACTGTAAATTCACATGGAACCTAAAAAGCAACAACAACATAGCAGTTGACAAAGCTTTTACGTAGCTGGTTGTACAACTGTGTTTTTATCGCTGAAAATGCAGATACTGAAATAAGGAGAGGGTTTAACCTGTCAGCTCCAGGTTGGACCCATCCACTGATGGTGATGGATTTGCCCACCTGGAGACCACCATTAATGGAACTGTTGGGAAAAATATACTTTTTATCATTGGATTCTGTGTATCTACTTATGTGTGCAAGATTTTCCATAGTATGTGACAGTTTGGCCTCGTGATAATGACTTTGGAGCATATGGCTGGCTAAGGAACTCATGTCCGGAGTCACGAGTCGCGCTATACAATAAGCCCCATTGTTAGCTATCCAAGCTGAAGCAGACAAACGTCCTATTTAAGTGGAGATCATGAGACCGCCACAGGGGTATCCGTCCCATTTGTCTAGCTAAAGTCACGAGCCGACCATACCGCTTCCGTCCGAGATAGTATCCTGTTGTGCTGTGGAATGTCCTTCCTGTCTAAAGAAGCTTTGCATTCATGTACACTTGCCCCATTGTTTGTTCCTCAATAAAAGGCACGACCAAACTGAGGGAAGGGGCGGATCTCAACCACACTCGCTGTGTGGCTGGGGTACGCCCTTCTGCAGAAGTCGCTGGCCATCAAAGACATATCCCGCCTCTGTGAGATTCTGTTCAGGTAAATGTTGTGAACCCAACATTTTGTGGTGGCCCGTACGGGGATTCCTGAAAATCTGCTCGCTGATCCGAGGAGTGTTGAAGACGCCGAATCTGTGCACGGCAGAGGTCATCACAGGACCCTGAAGGAAAGCCCTGGGGAGCGATGTTCATCCACCAGGCCGGCGAAGTCCAGTTCAGCACCTCTCGGCGGCGACGATTGACGGAATCTTCAAGAGAAATCTTTCAGAGATTTGGTGAGACCTCTTTGTTGGCTGCGTGGTTGGGGTATTTTAGTCCCCGGAAAAAAGGGTACCCGGGTAAGGGCGGCGGAGTCCTTGTTGTGAATTCCAAGTGATAGGAATTCGGTCTACAGATGGAACTTGTAGATGTAAATACACCTCGTTGTGTTAAAAAAAATCTGCGGTGTAAATGTGTGTGTGAATGGTAGCACGTATGTGCTGGATGTAATATAGTGGGAAGAAATAACGAATTTCTGTCATGAATTACCACAGAAAGTTGTTATCCCACTAAAGAAACATTCCAGCTTTAGAAATCCCTAAGATTTGACAGTTGGACTAAATTCATTAAAATGGGGGGCCGTCAAAGTGTTACTGACAATGTATATATAAGGAGATGAGAAGTATACATGTTAAATAAGTTACCAAACCTGAGGCAATTGTCATTAAGAACGATGAGGCCGCAAGTATGTTTGTCAGACAATGAAGCCACAGTGCGCGGGCGCACTGTTAAACAGAGGAGCCTGAGGCAAAAAGCTCTTTCTGCTCCTATGCAAAAGACCTGAAACTCCCCCATATAATAGCAAAATATGTCATGGTCAGTCAATTAGAACTCCTGTACAAACAAGAAGCATGACGAAAGCTGTTAAATTTCCCCAAAGCATGCGAATGATACAGGTGTCAAACCTTATTGAGAGATAACGCCACTAATATGAAAAAATAAAAATAAAAATAGTAAAACCAACACATCAAATAGAGGTAGACGTTTGCGCAGCGCTGTTTGTTGATGTTTGTGTATTTTGTCTTTATTGTGGGCCCTTGTCTTGTCCTTGTGTTTTCTGTGTGTTTCTGTGTGTCTATGTGTTAAAATTATGAAATTGGCTAAAATAGTGTGCAAGGAAATTTACTAGACTGCGGTCTATTCGATTTGTACCATAACACAAAAAAGCAAAATGATTTTGAGACTAGAAGATGCTATTTCTGGAGAAATTGCATGTGAAGGCATAAAAGATTAATAAATACTTAGAGGATGCAACAGAATGATGTTGGAGCAGAATTGAATCAGTTGGAAAAATGTAGAAATTAAAGGTGAAAAAATTAATTTTGTGAAATTTTGCAGAAAATTTAATCAATCAATCTTTTATTGGCCAAGTTTGAGCATGCCATACAAAGGATTAATAACTTAACTGAAAACATAATTTTTTAATTTAGCGATTTTGAGAATGTTGAAAACTTTCCCTGGTGTGACTTGAATGGGCTGAATGATGTGAATTTCAAACTGGGACAATGTAAATCTGAAACGTGGAATGTGCCATTAGGAATGAATGGAAGAAAAACTGCCATAAATTTGCAAATTTTGTGGAAATGAAAAGCTTATGGAATCAAATGAATGCAAGCATCTCTTGCGTGAAATTTTGGAATATGTCAAGATTGGAATGAGTGGGTTGTTTTATCAAGAACCTTGAGATGGGACAAATTCAAATGAGGAATGTGAATTGAAAATAATGTATGACTGTGTGAACAGCTTGCAGAGAGCTTGAGGAGAGTGAAACCAGTATATAATGGAAGCTGTGTGCGTGTGTGCGTGTGTGAGAAAGAGCGAGAGATGCAAATGAGCAGGAATGAATGATTGACAAGATACAGGTTGAATGGTTGACGTTGTTGGAGACTGCTATGGGAAAATTAGCAGAACAACTTTGAAGAAAGAGTGATCTTGAGCAAATCTAATGCTAAGAAAAGTAAATAGGACTTATTTCACAGTGGTTGCAGGGCTCGAAACTAACGATTGCCCGATTGCCCGGGGCAAGTAGCGATGGCAGACGGGCAAGTAGAATTTTTCCTCACTTGCCCGAACTTGCCCTGCCATAATACCATGTTTTCAAGCTGTAAAAAGACGATTTTGTGCATAATTTCTCGCAACTTCTGCCGCTTCTGGTCCGTTGTTTTCTAGGGAGCGGTTAGTTTCTCGTGTAAGTCTGCAATACATTGATAACGGCAAAGCGCTTCGTAATTAAATGCATGCTGCCTCACCCGTCCCTGGCTCTTCTGCGCCTGCGCACCAGCAGAGCTTGTTTCCGGTTGGCGGATACGAAGGCATATGAAGGCAAAACTTATAGTGTTGTCTTTTTTATTGCAAAAATGTGTCGGGCAAGTAAAAATCCACTCCAAAAAAATTCGGGCAAGTAAAATTTTGTTTCGGGCAAGTAAAATTTTCTCCAACTTGCCCGAGGGCAACTTGGGCAAATAATAAGCTTCGAGCCCTGGGTTGACTGGTTATCATGAATTGAATGGCTGGTTTTACGCTTTCATCTAAAAGTCAAGTTTTGGTCTACATTGATGATAATTGCTTTTGAAACAAAGGAAGCGTGGGGATGAGATTCCTTTCTCCTCATGCAGCGTTTAGGCCTGAGAGGAAATGAAGTCAAGTAACAGAAGTTACGATGAGTAAAACCAGAAGTAAACTACCGTTTTTTTCCGTGTATAGTGCGCCCCCATGTATAGTACGCACCCCTAAAAATGGCATGCTGATGCTGGAAAAAAGCTTGTACCCATGTATAATACGCACCCAATTTTTATGAATTTTTTAAAAAAAGAAAAAATTTTTTTTTTTTTTTTTTTAAGTCCCAATGATCGTCACACACGCAGGGAGGCAATGGGTCC
Source organism: Syngnathus typhle (assembly GCF_033458585.1). Taxonomy (NCBI): domain Eukaryota; kingdom Metazoa; phylum Chordata; class Actinopteri; order Syngnathiformes; family Syngnathidae; genus Syngnathus; species Syngnathus typhle. Next base: position 16,815,939 of record NC_083743.1, read on the forward strand.
CATTTTTATAGTCTTTGGTATGGTCTTAACTAGGCTGGATGTAATTTTTTTTGTTGGCGTTGATTTCTCCGACTGCCCGTAAACGCACCACCGCGCTCCGTGCGCATGGAGCGTGTTTGAAGTGAACAGCAGAGAAGAAAGGAACAAGGCAAAGTGTTGTGAAATAAAATATTACCTGTAATACGGATTTAGGTAGAGAACTGAACTCTCGCTCTTTATATAGCTGACGTGTCTTGCTCATCCGTTCTGCACATCTGTAATGGCGGCCCCCGTATGATATCCGGTTTGCGTGTGTGCGAGAGCGAGAGAGAGCGAGAGAGAGAGCGCGCGAGAGAACGCTCAACCGTAGCGCGCCGCCGACCGCCCAACTGCACCGGGCTGGTCGATTATTGTGACAGACCCGTCGCTGAAATTTAGAAGATATTTTTAAAGTCCTGATGTACTTTCTAAAATTTAAGTGGACCTCAGTGCGCACTGCGCAGGGAGCTTAATTTGGTGCAGCGCGCCGGGCGCTCACTGTCGCATTGCTTAAAGAGCGCCTTTGTGTTTTAGGATGAACAGCAGAGACCAAAGGAACAAGGCAAAGTGTTGTGAAATAAAATATTACCTGTAATACGCATTTTGTTATTTGCTGATTGAAACTGCTAATTAAACTGTGAATTGAAACTAATAGGAAGAAAACAACTCTCGCTCTTTATATAGCTGACGTGTCTTGCGCATCCGTTCTGTGCATTTTATTTCACAACACTTTGCCTTTCTTCTCTGCTGTTCACTTCAAACACGCTCCATGCGACCGCAATGCTCTCGTATCAGACGCTTGCTCGATCACCTGCTCGTTTGCTGTCCCGTGCGCGCACGAAGCGCGGTGGTGCGTTTATGGGCAGTCGGAGAAATCAACGCCAACAAAAAAAATTACATCTAGCCTAGTTAAGACCATACCAAAGACTATAAAAATGGGACCCATTGCCTCCCTGCGTGTGTGACGATCATTGGGACTTAAAAAAAAAAAAAAAAAAAAAAAATTTAAAAAAAAATTTTTTTTTTTTTTTTCTTTTGTACCCATGTATAATGCGCACCCCGGATTTTAGGACAATAAATTAGTAAAATTTTGCGCACTATACACGGAAAAAAACGGTATGTTGGTTTACTCTCAGCGAAAGGGAGAGCAGTGCAATGAGGCAGGAAACAGGCTATATTTCCTGTCACAAAAAACAACTTATGTTTTTTTTCTGTGATTGCTGCAGAGCTTGGGCTCCACATTATGCTGAAATTGCTAAGCCACTGACAGGAGTGGCTCATGGACAGCCGTTAGCAGTCGAAGCTACATTCACGTGGACACCAAAAGTAGAAGCATTGACAAATTGAAAATGGCATTAGTTCCGACAACAAAGGGTGCGATAATGGATAAGGTGTTATTGACCACGTCAGTAACGAGACTGTTTTGCCAAAATTACTTTTTTAAGGCAACCCCAATTGTGTCACTTATGTGACAACAGGGGGGGATGAGTTATTAGTTACCTTCGGTTTAGATTCTTTAGTTACTTTCGGTTTAGATTCTTAAGTGAAATTAAAAAAAAAAAAAAAAAAAAAAAAAGCATGTCCTATTTGTGTGAAACATGATCCACACGGGAACCTAAAAGAAACTATATGAAAATCACCCCCATTTCAGAAGGGTTAACACCTGTTGAAAACAAAGTGGAAAATGTGTTCAAGTTATATGTGCTGCTCCATCCCACAGACCTGTTTGTACCACATGCTGTTGATGTGTTGTTACTTCAAAGTAAAATGAATATGCTGTCTCCAGCCAGACATTTGTCTTATACAGCTCTGTTATTGTCACAAATCATTACACTGACCAGAGCGTGTACTCTAGAAGATGGACAAGACCTAATTGTATACACAGACAGCTAGTATGCATTTTCAACAGTTTTTTATTTTGCAAAACAATGGGAAAGGCGTGGAATGATAACTTCAACAGGAAAGCAAATAACACATGCACAACTTCTAATCCAGCTCCTCCAGGCAGTAATGTTGCCCACAAAGCTTGCAATTTGCAAATGTGAGGCACACACACGGAGGAAATACTTGGTATCACTAGGCAATGCCTTAGCAGATGAAATAGCAAAGAAAGCTGCTATAGGCAAATACGGAACCTCAGACCTATTTCTGAGATTGCCGTCAGAAAAGGAAGAACTAATAAATACACAGATCTTGCATGATATGCAACATTTAGCCCCTAAACAAGAACAGAAAATGTGGATTGTTAAAGGTGCACATCTGACAGACAAAGACCTATACGTTGTAAATAATAAGCTTGCTCTCCCTAAATCCCTTTTTAGAGCAGCTGCAATTTCGACACAAGGAAGTACTCATGTGTCGACAGGGGGGATGCAGGAGCTAATATCACAACACTTTACAATTTATGGTTTCAATTTGTACTCAAAACTTTTTTGTAGAGCCTGTGAAGTCTGTATAAAAAATAATCCACAAGGGAATAAGATGTTGTAATTATGTAAGACCGAAAAGAGGAGAATTCCCAGTATCAACATATCCGTTCCAAGTGTCGCGTATGGACTTCATAGAACTAAACAGGTGTGGACTGTACAAATACTGTTTAGTCCTAATCGATGCCTTTTCAAGGTGGACAGAAATAATCCCAGCAAAGAATGCAGATGCTATAACAGTAGCAAAGGCTATCTGCAAGACCATCATTCCCAGTTATGGAATCCCAGAGACCATTTATAGTGACAACGGACCACATTTTGTCAATACGGTCATTAACCAAATGCATGGCAGAAACGGAAAGACCATGGCCCGAATGTTTAGATTTTGTAAAACTCTTTATGAGGATTATGCCCTGTGGCAAGGGTTTAACCCCTTATGAGATCATTCATGGCAGAGCATACAGGCTCCTTCTGTTCTCACATGATTTAGACAGCCACAGAAGAGCTAACTCTAGCTGACTACATGATCAAAACCATGCAAACGGAAAACGTGTCAAATGCAAATTTACTGCCCTCCACTCCTTTATCTCCACAGGATGACTCAGCAAAACCAGGTGACTGGGTCTTCATCAAAGTAATCAAACGAAAGACGTGGTCTTCACCCTGGTGGGAGGGACCATTCCAAGTCCTACTCGCCACACCCACAGCTGTGCAGAAAGACCCAGCTGGATTCATCTCAGCCACTGTAAGCTGCAGAGAGTGCTTGGCTCCTAGGCCCCGGTCAGGGCGAAGTATCCGGCTGCAAAGGGGGTGCCAATTATAGTTTGGCATCAGTCTCAAACCGGTGAAGAACTAAGAACCCTGACCATTTAGCTCCCTAGGGGTTCAGGTGGCTCTGTGGAACTGAACGGAAAATGGCACTCAGAGGAGTGCTTGTCTGTGCTGTGGCTGTAGCATGCTTGCCAATGACATGGAGTGTCCTGGGTCCCCAAGGGGAGAGTGGAGCTTCCGCTCGAATAAAGAGAATGACGACCGAACTGTTGACAAAGTATATAAAGATAAACCCAGATATACCCCATGCAGACAACATGTGGTCCCAGTATGTATCTATGTTGGCCGAAACATACAATCAAACTGAATGTTATGTATGTTCCATAATGCCACGATCAAGTCAACAGCCCGTCCTACATGCCCGACCCATGCCAGAGAAAAATGGATGGTGTTTCGCAATACTAAGGGCTTTTGGGTTTAATTCCATCAAAGGACTCAGACGGTCGGAAATTAATGAGGCACAACTAACCGCCCATCCCTGTTACAACATCTCAAGGCCATTCACAATAGTGTCAAGAAGTTCTGTCGTCACACGCGCACCAGTGACTCTCGAAGTGAGTGAAACCATCTCACATCCCCTGTGCTTCCGACGAAGACGTGTTGATGGAATAAAGGTGGGAGATACAAAGCACTGCATCACCACCGCACTTCTAGAACCTTCCAGCAAGACCTCGATGAATACCACCTTAGCAATCAGACAAATCCTAGCAGGAGGCGAAAATCCCCACTCCATCATCGAAGGGGGATGGTGGCTCTGTGGTCGCCGAGGCTACGCAGTCCTTCCAGGACAATGGGATGGCACATGTGCCCCCGTATATGTGTCAGATCACACTGTGTTCCTCAGTCTGACACATTTTCAGGAACATCATCAGCGAAAGACACGTGCAGCTGTTGCCCCCACCTTCCATCCCTACGACAGTGTCTGGGGCTCAGACGTACCAGATGAATACAAGCTTTGGAGCACGGGACAAAAGGTGGCACTCACACTCTTCCCACAGGCGGGTGTGGCTAAAACTATTCTCCGAATGGAAACTATGAACTACAGGTTGAAGACCTTTGCCAATTTTACTCTAGAGGCCCTTACAGGTTACCAGAACTGCAAGCTCTGAGACTAATGGCACTACAGTCCCGAATGGTTTTGGACCTCCTGACTGCCGAAAAAGGAGGTGTGTGTGAAATAGTTGGTACCTCCTGTTGTACCTACATCCCAGGAGATAATTACACCCACATCGAGTATACAAGGACTTCGGAACCTCTGTAAAGCTATGTCCCAGGACGAAACCCCAGCCAAGGATGTCCATCCCTTTTGGTGGCTGTTTTATGGCAATTGGAGGCAACTTCTCTTGAAAGTTGCAGTTCTTTTAGTTGCCATACTGTTATTTCTCTGTATTTTTACATCATGCATCATACCTTGTATTCGTCACATGATGACTAAAATGTTGACATCAGCGTTTGCTGTCCAGAATATCATGTTGGTCCAGCGTAAACAAGATGAGTGGGACCACCTTGCGTAAATCGCCTGCCTGTTTGTTTTTCCTTTTTGATGATCCAAAACAAAATACATTCCATTATGATGAACATGGCCAGAGCCGAATGGAGAGCTGTAGTTCTGATAACCTCTGGAATGTAAACTTTCATACTTTTTGAGGTTACTACCGTTTTTTTCCGTGTATAGTGCGCCCCCATGTATAGTACGCACCCCTAAAAATGGCATGCTGATGCTGGAAAAAAGCTTGTACCCATGTATAATACGCACCCAATTTTTATGAATTTTTTTTAAAAAAAATTATTATTTTATTTTATTTTTTTAAGTCCCAATGATCGTCACACACGCAGGGAGGCAATGGGTCCCATTTTTATAGTCTTTGGTATGGTCTTAACTAGGCTGGATGTAATTTTTTTTGTTGGCGTTGATTTCTCCGACTGCCCGTAAACGCACCACCGCGCTCCGTGCGCGCACGGAACAGCAAACGAGCAGGTGATCGAGCAAGCGTCTGATACGAGAGCATTGCGGCCGCATGGAGCGTGTTTGAAGTGAACAGCAGAGACGAAAGGAACAAGGCAAAGTGTTGTGAAATAAAATATTACCTGTAATACGGATTTAGGTAGAGAACTGAACTCTCACTCTTTATATAGCTGACGTGTCTTGCGCATCCGTTCTGCGCATCTGTAATGGCGGCCTCCGTATGATATCCGGTTTGCGTGTGTGCGCGTGTGCGTGTGCGCGCGTGTGCGCGAGAGCGAGAGAGAGCGAGAGAGAGAGCGTGCGAGAGAACGCTCAACCGTAGCGCGCCGCCGACCGCCCAACTGCCGGTCGATTATTGTGACAGAGCCGTCGCTGAAATTTAGAAGATATTTTTAAAGTCCTGATGTACTTTCTAAAATTTAAGTGGACCTCAGTGCGCACTGCGCAGGGAGCTTAATTTGGTGCGGTCGCGCAACCGCAGCGCGCCGGGCGCTCACTGTCGCATTGCTTAAAGAGCGCCTTTGTGTTTTAGGATGAACAGCAGAGACCAAAGGAACAAGGCAAAGTGTTGTGAAATAAAATTTTACCTGTAATACGCATTTTGTTATTTGCTGATTGAAACTGCTAATTAAACTGTGAATTGAAACTAATAGGAAGAAAACAACTCTCGCTCTTAATATAGCTGACGTGACTTGCGCATCTGTTCTGCGCATCTGTAATGGCGGCCTCCGTATGACGTCCGGTCCGCGATGGAGATTAAAAACAAACAATATTTGACAATAACACACCCTCAAGGATTGCACCATCGCATCAAACGATGTGTCGTCAATTATGTATTTTACTGACTAAGTGTGTTGGCCAGGATGGCTGAATGCGATGCGCGATTGACAACAAACAAGAAGAAAGGTGAGTTTTATTTCGGGGGAGATTTGTCATGTCTCGTCCCCAGTTTTGCTATGTGTCTAGGTTGCCATAGTTTCTGTTCGCGTCGCCCCTCTCTTCCTGTGTCACCTCAATCGATGTAACGTGTTTTGTATCTAAGTCCTGTCTGCCCCTCGCTCACCGTTGGATCATTGCATGTGTTACTGTCATTCTGTTCCTGTCTTTGGTAACGTCACCCTGTCTTTTTGTTCCACGACTTTGTCGGTCAGTCCTGTTGTTGGTTTTGTTGTACCATGACTTTCTTTAAAAAAAAAAAAAAAAAAATGTTTTTTCTTTGTACCCATGTATAATACGCACCCCAGATTTTAGGACAATAAATTAGGTAAATTTCGCGCACTATACACGGAAAAAAACGGTATACTATATTGTGTAGGCGTATACTCATTTATACACACATGTAGTTATTAGTTGATGTTTTGTTTTCCCATGAATTCCAATGTTAAACAGGGGGGAATGTTGGGAAAAATATACTTTTTATCATTGGATTCTATGTATCTACTTATGTGTGCAAGATTTTCCGTAGTATGTGACAGTTTGGCCTCGTGATAATGACTTTGGAGCATATTGTTGGCTAAAGAACTCATGTCCGGAGTCACGAGTCGCGCTATACAATAAACCCCATTGTTAGCTATCCATACACAGGACATGAGGTTGTCATGCGATAAGCTGGAGCAGACAAACGTCCTATTTAAGTGGAGATCATGAGACCGCCACAGGGGTATCCGTCCCATTTGTCTAGCTAAAGTCACGAGCCGACCATACCGCTTCTGTCCGAGATAGTATCCTGTTGTGCTGTGGAATGTCCTTCCTGTCTAAAGAAGCTATGCATTCATGTACACTTGCCCCATTGTTTGTTCCTCAATAAAAGGCACGACCAAACTGAGGGAAGGGGCGGATCTCAACCACACTCGCTGTGTGGCTGGGGTGCGCCCTTCTGCACAAGTCGCTGGCCATCAAAGACATATCCCACCTCTGTGAGATTCTGTTCAGATAAATGTTGTGAACCCAACAGGAACCAGTGAAGGGAATTCTCTATCAGGAGAACGGTTTCTGGATTAAATAAATCAAAATGCAAAACAAAAAACTTATGCACAAGGCTGCGCATTAACATTTGCATTGGTAGTGAACAAACAAAAGTGGGCGTCAGTATGTGTAAATGTAAAACGAAATCAATGGACGACTGCTCCTCAGTTGCTTGTTGCAAATTTGAACTGGAGATCTCTTATTCTACAGGTAGGCGCATGAAGCATCCCCGGATCACTAGCACCCCCTGCCATAAGGCTGGAGAACCTTTTGTCGTAGCTTCCGTAAGGTCTCTTTTCAAAGCCGTTTTGTTCATCTTAAACACGACGTTACAGACAGATGACAAAAAGGACTAGATATTCAATACATCAGCTTAACTACAGAAATTAGTTAATATAGCCATATTAGCCACAGTGTTTGAACACTTAAACAGCGACATAAAGACAGAGAGCAGTTCTGTCTAACTGCATAGGCCAGGGGTTGGCAACCTGCAGCTCCGGAGCCGCATGCGGCTCTTCAGCCTCCTTATAGCGGCTCCAATGTTCCCTCTAAACTGCGCGCGTGCGCAATCGCGCACTGCCCGCACATTTATCCAGCGCATAAACATCAATATAACGTGTTAATTTATATTAGATTATAATATTTTATTATAATATATTATGTCATTTATAATATTATATTAATATTAGACCTAATCTAATGAATTCGCCCAATAATATTGTTTTTCTTTTGTTTCTCACTCACTGAGTGACAGGTGTCCAGCCAATGATACGATACGGTTCACTGACGGTACGAAGCCAATCATGGCATTGCGTCTGGGCCCTGGCTATATGCGCCGTGCAGGTTAGCTAGCAGGTTAATTGATGCTAATACAAACCCCGCATCCTGGCGAAACGAACAGGCAGCGATGCATCCACTCACCAAGCCACAGTAAAAAATAAATGTAGTTCTTTTAAGATGAAATGGCTGTCGGAGTATGTGCAGATTGAAGAAAAAGCGGTGAAATTGGGTGAGATTTTTTCTTTTTCAAGTGAGAAAGGTCTACTCTGCAAAACATGCAGCGATGCCAACTGTGAAAGAGTTTAATGAATCATATCAAAACAAAATCCAGAAATCGTCTTGAAGTGACACATTTGGACCAAGTGATGCACATAAAGTCAAAGCAAGAAGCAGACAAAGCCATCAACCTGGACAAAGTGTACAACCATTGGAGAAGTGAGAAGGACAAACGTGAAGAATAAGGTAAAATTTAAGTCAGATTTGTGCATATTGGTTGTTATGATGGTTATTAAGATTTTGTCTTTATGGATATTAATCATTTAATGTTGTTACTATTAGATCATTTATGGGTCGTAGAAATGCCAAGAAAAACTGTGTAAGTAGATATTTTACAGACAAAGTGTTACGGGAATTTGCACTGTATCACAAGCTACAGCACAAGTCATTGTGCAAAATGTGAATGTTTTAATGTGAGCGAAATGTTATGTCTGAAAGGTGTATATGTCTCATATCGTCCAGAACAGGACCCTCAGCCAGGCCAAAGCAGGACTCTTCCCATGGCCAAAGCAGGACTCTCACATACTGTATAACATCTACACATCCCATTTTTCAGATTTTTGTCTTTTTTTAAGTGGACCAAATTACTTGTATAAAAATAAAGCGTGCATGTCTGATGTTGCTCACAGTAGTCCTCAGTTTGCTCAGGGAGCTTGTGTGTATGCCCAGATACATGAACAATTAGAGGGAACATTGAGCGGCTCCCTTTGGCCTTGACAAAAAACCCCGAACATAAATAAAGAGTATTTCTTAATTCGTTTGTATTCACATATTATTAGTTCATTTTGTTGCGCAGTTATCTTGGAGTTTGAGTTGATACGATCCAATTTTTAAAAAGCTAGACCTATTTCTAATTCATAATTTGTCAACAGAATATAGGCTACGTCACATCTACGTCAACATCCCGCGCCTTTACCTGCTGGCAGCTTTTAGATTGTGTGAACCCGTGCGAACCTTTGTGCGAAGTTGTGAACCCTGAATAGAGATGAAAAAAACCCAAAAAAGGAACGTTTCGGAAGAAAATAGAGAGTTTAATTCAGCGTGGACTTGTTGATTTGCATTCACCGCCAACGACACTGGCTTACCTGTATGCTCTTTCCCTGTCACACCGCTGGACATCGACCCATCCCTGCTTGTTTATTATTATTTATTCATCACTATTATTTATTCAGCATTAAGGGTTGGAATTGGGGGGCTAGATCACCAAATAATTCCCGAGCGCGGCACCGCTGCTGCTCACTGCTCACCTCTCCCCCCTCCCCCAGGGGATGGATCAAAATCACACGGGGATGGGTTAAATGCAGAGGACAAATTTCACCACACCCAGATGTGTGTGTGACGATCATTGGGACTTTAATCACTTCACTAGTTCTTTTATCTCAAACACACACCGACTAATACCTCCTCTGGACATCAGAACATCCCACTATACATAAACTGTCAGTAGTCAGAACACTATACGAACGCACAACAATAATCACGGACCCAGAGGACATAACACAGGAAGAAAACCACATACAACACGCACTCAAAAAATGTCAGTATCCACAATGGGCAATAACCAAGAGTGCAGAACAGGTAAAAAAACAAAAAATACAAAACACAGGGGGAAAGAAAAAAACAAACGCGGAAACAAGACGGAATGGTGACGTTGCCATATGTGAGAGGAATTACGGAACGCATCAAAAGAGCCATGAAAAAATACAACATAAACACACCTATCAAACCACACACACAACACTCCGTCAGATACTGTTTCACCCAAAAGACAGAGTCAACCCGGAAAATAAATGCAACTCTATAAACGAGATCCCATGCAAATCATGCAATAAATCATTCATCGGGGAGACAGGGAGGAACTTCACCACAAGAAAAACAGAACACAAGGAGTGTGAGAAGGAGACAGCAACAAGACAAGAGCAATAAAACAACAAGCAGAACAGGAACACTACAAGTCAGCCATTACCGACCACTGCAAAAGAGAAAATAACATCATGGACTGGGAAAAGGCCAGAGTCATCCGCACCGAAGAAAACAAACATCAGCGTCGGATCAGGGAGGCCATTGAGATCCGCAAGCGGGGCCCGAGGACCATCAACAGGGACGAGGGAGCCTACATGCTCTCTACCACCTGGAACAGCATTCTGGAGAGGTGAACGGACAGCAGAGGGCGTGACTCACCTGTCAGATTTGACAGGTGAGTCACACCCTCTGCCATGCCTTCATCCATCAGCTGATAAAGACGCGTCACAACCACACCAGTGACACTGACGAAGGCGGAAGTACAAGTCGAAACATGTCAGGTAATGCAACCTAAAATATTTTGTTTGAGATAAAAGAACCAGTGAAGTGATCATAATTTAATAAGCTATTACTTTTCTGGAAAGAAAATCAGACTCTGAGCTAATGTAGATTTTTTTTAATATGTTCAGGTGCTTCAGTTTATTGCTGGCTGAGCAAAAAACCCGAAGAGGACGAGAGAGCGCTGACATGGACTAATCAAGGACGGTCCTAATTTTTAGTTTATTTTTAAAACTCAGCTAAATATTTTATTTTAAAGTGGGCTACTTTTTGTTGTATTCAGTGGTTATAACAGCTCAAATTAAAAAAAAGATGAGAACTTTCAAAAGTTTACAAGTTCTGTTATTTTGTGCGGCTCCCTACAAATGTTTTTGCAGACAAGGGGCCAAAATGGCTCTTTTGATAATAAAGGTTGCAGACCCCTGGTCTAAAGAAATGATTGAAACAATACTGTGTACATTGAAGATCACACAACACATAAATTACTCATACTATCAACTACTACTACTGCTACAATACTGTGTACTAGTATGTACTAGACCAGGGGTGGGCAAACCTTTTGACTCGCGGGCCGAACTGGGTTCTAAATTTGGACCGGAGGGCCGAACCAGGAGCCGATGGACGTAGTGTTTGTGTGAAGTAATATAAGCGACCTGTAAAGGTCATTGCATAAAAGATTTTGGCCTTTAGTAGGTAGTAAAGCATGGGTATTCCAAACAAGTTTTTTGAAAACAAATGCATTTACAGCATTAAAAAAAAAATCACTAAAAACCTGCTATCAGTGATTCTCATAAAATACGACACTATTATTATGAATAACAGTCTCCATCACTTCAGTGCCTGCAGGTCAGATTAATGAAAGATGTTTATCTTATGAGATCACATCAAACGGCAAACATTCTGACCAAATATGTCATCATCTTGAAGAATCGGTGAAAGCATACATCCAAATAAAGTAATCAAAACGGCAACACAGTGAGGGGTATCTGAAAATCAGAGCAGAGTTTTAACTCACAAACACCTGGTAACAGAGGTGAGGAAACGGGAAACACTTCCTTAAAGTAAGCCTTAAGAACTTTACAGGTCAAGATTAGTCGCAAACAGGTGGTGCATCAATGTTCTTGAGCATCCTGCATTGTTTGAAAATGAGAATGGTCGCTAGTTTCAATCCCTGCTATGTGTACAAATCATATTCAAAATGCATTTTTTTACAATAAACTTGAGAGCCTCCCCTTGATTTTCAGTGGGAACAGTGTTGTTGGTCTCTCTTTTTTGCTAGTGCGTCATAGTCTGGAGTAAAATTTGTTGTGGCAATTCTTAGGAGAGATCCGAGATGTTGGTCCGTTTACCTCGATCTGTGACGGGTTGATGTTGATGCTCATGTGGCTGAACGTCACGTCGCGTACGTCGAGCCAAATTGGCCACTCTTTTTTAAACACTCGGCACTGTGTCCACCTTGCTTTTCCTTGGGCGACTCATTTTAATTGAAGGATTCCAGGGGAAGGTTTGTGGGTGGCTTTAGCGTAAAACTGTATCTGAAAGCTCAGCGCGCGAATTACAAGAATGCTGTCGTCACAGCCCACGCTCTAAATTCGGGACTGATACAAATAGAGCGCGAGTGCGCCATGTCCGTACTACTGAGTACGTACACGCACTTGTGAGTGTGCACCGAGCTTTCTGACACGGCTTCTGGTAGTAAATGCGCAGGCGAGCGGTTCCCCATCTACTGGAGAAACGCAGTAATTGCAGGCAAAATGACAAAAAAAAAAGTTTAATAATACAATTTATTCAGGGTTGGGGGGGCCCGATTAAACGGTCCCGTGGGCCGGATGTGGCCCGCGGGCCGTAGTTTGCCCACCCCTGTACTAGACTATTACTAGATGGGGAGTATTTAACAACTTATTAACGTCTAAATGTCACATTAATCTTTAATTCTCAAATTTCTTTGCCCACACATAATTTATATAATTGTTGGCCTTGTAAAATATATTCCTTACATATTGATTTTTAAAAATAGAATCTGTACCCACCATATGGTCTCATCAAATTATTATTTCTATGTGGTTTACCAAACAGCCGGTTGTTTACTCGTGATATGTGAGATGCATTGTTATGACACCCCTTAGCAACAGTTTTTTCCCCTTCACAAAGGTTGAGAGTCATATTACATTACCTCTGTGACAGACGAGAGCTGGGGAAGCTCCTCCTTCATAGAATGTGACTATTGCGATTTAGTCAGGGCAGAAATGCAAATGTGAAGTGAAATTGATTTAAACGGCATTGCCCTGCAGATTTCAACACAATACTGCTACAGTTCTGACTCATTGGGATATTCGTTGTTGTGGAGTCTGGCACTTTTGATAACAGAAGGTCTGTTCAGTATATATCTTTGCTGGGAAACAGTTATCCAGTGCAGTATACTAGTCTTGTCCAGCAGGTGTCAGCCGTTGGCCGCTCAGGCTGGTGCAATGGGAGCAGACACCGATGGTAAGCAGTTAGCTACAAGCCTGCTGCCTTCAGAGCTGCACACTTGAACGGGGTACGAGCGCTCCTCAGTTTGCTGAAGACAACAGTGAGTATTCTGCCTTTGATATGTACGAATTGTGCGTAGGGAGCAGGCATTTTGGTAGGCAGCAGTGTAGAGCAAGGGTATTGGGCAGGCGGACTGGATTATGTTCACAATTCAATGCGTACCAGTTTTTTTTTTTTTTTTTTTAATGAGGACAAACTAAGACAGTGACTTTACCGACTCACGCTAGGAGCCTATCCTATTTATTCATTGAAAGTTGAACAAAACTGTCACTAAGATACTGACTTTGCTTGTGGATCTTGTCGGTCTGCAATGAAATGGGTTTTGCTTAACATTATTGTGCTTCATCAATAGTGCCTACCTACAGTAGCTGGGCTAGCTAACATAGCCGAAAGGCTACACCTTTAGCGCTGTCATTCTTTGTGTACCGTTGGTTGCATGCACATTGCACACAGTGGTCCTTTAAAAAACAACAACAACAACAACAACAATGTCGTTTTGTTTACTTGTGCGTACCAGGTGTTGGCATCATTTTGCCTGCAGCTCACTAAGTAGCTAAATAGGCGAGAGTTTAACGAACAGCAGGCGCTGGGTTAATGTCGAGTTTATTAAAGAGCGACTCTTGCCTAATTGTGTTATGCATTGTTGGCCTGGGTGGGGTAAAGGATTCAAGAGAATAAAAAAAAAAAAATACTCCTGACCCACCCCCACTCCAATATAAACATTAAAGCACACCGTTCTACTGGAAAATAATGCAATGATAAGCATCGGTTAACCACAGGGATTAATCAAAATGGTGTGTACTTGTCATTATGAATATTTGTACAGTACATCCGCTGAACTCTGGGATTGTTGTTTGTGTGTGTGTCTGTCACGAATGGTTGGTATGTGACAGGATGGTTGTGTATCTGGAAGAACAATCTCAACCGGATTTTTTTTTTCTTCTATGGTGAGACTACAAGTAGAGGCAAGAATGTGTCATGGAAAGGCTCTCCCAAGGGCATTTACTAGGCTACTTACATGTTAGTTGTCTGCTTTAATTAAGGATGTCTGTGATGACTTCCTGATTCGGTTTTGAAATTTTGTCAGTTCAAAATTAATTGTTTTTATGCTGCAATAGAGGCAGATTTACACAAATCTCTACAGTGTAACTGGATGAAAACAATACTTTACAACACATGTTTAACACATTCATTTATTTATTTATGCAGTTGTTTTTACCACATTTCCTCCTTCAATATGGTGGGTCAGCATTTAACTAGTATTCCTAGTATTGCAGGGCAAGAGGGCTTGGCTCCTCCGAAACATAGACATACGGTACTTTAAATTACTATCTGTACGTCCTTTGATGTGGTGTGACTTAAACTGTAAAAGTGGTGCAAATGGATTTGTGGACTTTTATTTGGATCCCTATCCACAACACCGTAGCTATTCGCTTCATCAGGTTTTAGTTGCATATTGGCAGTTTTCAGTTGACAAAAACAGGCACTGCATGATAATGTGTAATGGTTTAAGGTTTGTAACTGGCTGTGCCAATATGTATGGCTGACACAAATTACTGCCAATTACTCATTGATGAGGTAAATTTGACTTCGCCACATCCTTAATGAGGTTTTTACAAGTTTAGAATCAAGTTTTTAGGATAGATGCTGAAATCATTTTACTGTGCCCACTCCCAGTTTGGTCGGTATTATATCCTAATCTGACAGCTGGGATAGGCTCCAGCACACCCGCGACGTGGGGACAAGCAGTACAGATGATGGATGGATATGTTGCAATCAGCACCAATCTACGTATATCAAGTGCAGTTTAAACTAGGGCGCACTTGTCCAAAAGTACAGGGAGAGTGAGGCTAAAGGTTTTTTTCTTGGTATAGACTGGAAACATTTTGGTTTGACATCAAAACATGACATGGAGGAAAGGATTTTTTTTTTTTTTTTTTTTTTTTTAAGACAGGTAGATCTGAATCCTGACAGATACCGGTAGTGTAACGGTATATGCTGCTGCCTTTAATACATACTCTGTGAATTCAGTTCATGGCCAGTACCGCTAAAACCCACAAAGAATGGGAAGGGCATCCGGCTTAAAAACTGTGCCAAAGAATTCATGCTAATTACTAGTTGTGGTGGTCCTTGATGGGACGGACCGAAAGTCACAGCAACAACATAATTCAGAGCAGTGGTACCCAACTTTTCCTTTGAGCAAAGGAAAATTAATGGTGCACTGTCAAATATAAAATGGCACAAGATAGTGGAACAATGATGATCTTCTGTCAATTTACTCAAAAATTTAAGAACTCAGTATGAAATTAGAATCTGCTTAATTAAATACTAAACTGATACGTTCGCTGAAAGCCATGACCTATTTCTGTCATATGAATTGCAATAACCACAGGTTTATTGTTATTTCTGCTATCGAACGACAGAGCATTCAACTGTTCGCCATTCACATAGAAGGATGACCAAAGACAATTTTGTAACTAATAAATAACAATTTTCTGACAAATTAAGGGACAGTTCTCGCAGCACCCCTGTCTTTCTTTCTTTGCACACTAGGCTGCCATGGCACCCTGTTCGAGAAATAGTGATAGAAGTAGGGGTGCACAGTAGAGACAGACTGATGTAATGTATGAATTTGCCTAAAGGTATAGATTTGGAACCTACCGTTCTATCATGCTAATACTTATGTCTCTTCTATTTATTAATATTCATCAGTATGTCTTTGTATGGGCGACACTGGGGTCGCGGGCGTGCTGGAGCCTATCCCAGCAGTCATCGGGCAGTAGGCACACAGAGACGAACAACCATCCGCACTCGCGCTCACACCTACGGGCAATTTTGGTGTGCTCAATCGGCCTACCAAGCATGTTTTTGGGATGTGGGAGGAAACCGGAGTGCCCGGAGAAAATCCACGCGGGCACGGGGAGAACATGCAATCGTCACACTGGGAGAGCAGAAGGTGGAATCGAACCCACACCCTCCTAACTGTGAGGCGGATGTGCTAACTAGTGCACCATATGCAATTGTTTCACATGGCCTTCAATCAAGGATTCAGTCCCTTCCTCCCTCCCTCCCTCCCTCCCTCCCTCCCTCCCTCCCTCCCTCCCTCCCTCCCTCCCTCCCTCCCTCCCTCCCTCCCTCCCTCCCTCCCTCCCTCCCTCCCTCCTCAAGACTGTCACAATGATGTCAATCAATTGTCAGACTGCCTCATTCTTTTGACTTTTAACCTGAATGTATATGTATATAAGAATGTATTAATTTTGCTGACAGTCAGCGTATAATGAACTGAGCCAAAAACCGTGACCCAGAAAACGGAATATGGATCTTCAGTGATTGCGAAGCCATTTAGCATTAGCATTGACAATATTTACAAGTTGTCTTTGTCTCCATTTATTTTCAGGCACTTGTCCTGGCTGGATAAAAGTATATTAGTTGAATCTTTCTCTGAAAAAGAACAAAGCCATATTGGCAGGAAACAGCAACATGTTCAATCTGATGAAAAAGGATAAGGAGAGGGAATCGGGAAGGAAGGAAAAGAAAGACAAAAAGGAGAGAATGTCTGCGGCAGAGCTGCGAAGCCTGGAGGAGATGAGCATGCGGCGAGGTTTCTTCAACTTGAAAAGAGAAGCAAAGCGTGAGTCCAAGCACAAGGTGGAGATCTCCAACCCAATTCCTATCAAAGTGGCGAGCGGCTCGGAACTCACGCTGACTGACATTGAATCAGACGGCCTGAGCAACAGAAGCAGTATGGTTCTGGATGAGCAGCTGAGCGCTGCTAGCTCCACTGATGACCTGAAGGGTGAGGGCGGTGGTCAGGATCATCGCAATTCTGTACGAGATCGCGTAGTTCACTTTGGCTCACTGGCCAAACAAAACTCCTCACAGATGGGACAAATGATAAAGCGGTTTTCCTTTTCCCAAAGAAGCAAGGAAGAGAGCCCTTCAGAATGTTCCACCCCATCAGGCCAGGACTCTGATTCTCCACAAGTGGAGAGCAAAGTCTTCAATATGTTGCGCAAACATAGCCTCAACCAACATACTGCAAAACCCATTGCCAGACAGTTTCCCATTCCAGAAGTCATTGACAAGACATTCCCTGCTCAATTACATCTACCAGCTGTTGTTGCCCCAACACCACCTGAGACACGTGAGCTGATACTCCAGCGTCGCAACACAGGCGATTTTGGATTTTCTCTGCGTCGTACTACCATGCTGGACCGCAGCCCGGACGGTGGAGTCTACAGGCGGGTAGTTCACTTTGCTGAGCCTGGTGCTGGCACAAAGGATCTGGCGCTTGGTCTGGTGCCAGGAGACAGACTGGTGGAGATAAATGGCCGCAATGTAGAGAACAAGAGCCGGGATGAAATTGTTGAGATGATCCGCCAATCTGGTGACACCGTACGACTGAAAGTGCAGCCAATCCTGGAGCTGAGTGAGCTGAGCTGCTGTTGGCTAAGGAACACAGAGGAACTTCGGAGTCAGGTTAGACATGTGAACTTTACTGTTAATTTTGCATAACTATAACCTATTATGCCCTCTGTGCTGCTGTCACCTTTGCCTAATAATATATTTTGCGCGACATCAGCTTTGTGTGCCTCAGAGGAGCATATTGATCTTTTTACCCAATCTTTTCATAAAGTTGAGTCCCCATATTGTCTGCCAGCTGGAGTCTCTTCTCCTACTTTTTTGTCACCTGCATTTTCCCCCTGTTGTCATGGGTGCAGATGGGCCATCATGTTGTCATGGGACAAATATTGTGTCTCCAAAGTCAATATATACCCTATTGGCCCGAATATAAGATGATATTTTTTGCATTGAAAGAAGAGTGAAAAGTGGGGGTCGTCTTACATTCGGGGTCTAGACATTATACCCGTTCACAACGCTAAATGGTGTCAGATATCTTAAAAGCGAATGCTGAACTTAACTCCCCAGGCCAAAGTGAACCCCTGTCACAAAGAATTAAAATAAAAGTAGCGGTAGCACGAAGAAGAAAAATAAAAAATAGTGGTAAGAAAGAAAAGAGAAAAAAATAAGAGAAGAGATAACAAAAAATGGAGAAACAGTAGGTTTACTTACATTTCAAAAACCAAAAGCCATTCATTTACAAACGTGATTGCACTTTAGATTACATATTTAAATGTTCAGATATTAAGATGTGATAGACAGTTTTTGCATTTTTCGAATGAGGCAAAATAACATGGTTTTTCTCTCGAATATTTTGTTATAATAATTTGTTTCAGATGTACTGTAATTATTTTCTGTATAAAAATTAAATTTGGTGTTCAAAAAGTCTTTTTTAAAACTTGAGTCTTGAAAAAGAGGGGTTCGTCTTATAATCAGGGTCGTCTTGTATTCGGGCCAATACGGTACTTTAGTATTTAGTTTCAGGCATAATTTGGACAGACCTGTGGTCATTAGCGTTTGCCAGGCTAACTAAGGATATCATATCACTAAGCATATCATATCAGCATATCATTTCCTAGCCAACTGAGATTGGAGCACAGTTAATTAAGTTTTTTTGATCCTCGAAGTTCAGTGTCAGTTTGAGAAGCTTTATGGTCATCACTCCAAGTATAATGCAATGTACACCATCCATGCCAAGTTTCTCGAAATGGCATCTGTTCTTGACAAACCAAGTACAGTGAAACCTCTAATTTACGAACCTTGATTACGTTCTTAGGTAGAAAAGCCTGTAAGTAGAAGCAATTTTTCCCATAAAAACAAATGGCAATTTCTTTTTTTTTTTTTAAATCATTTTTTTAAAATTGATTTTTAAGTGCTTTACCTTGAAAGAAATGACGACCAGCTATAGGAATAGGTGCTTGAGAGATGGGGTTCAGGGGGGGAGGGTGGAAGAATCATGTAACGTGCCTAGTTTCTAAGTTCGCTACACCCGCTTCTGACTACAATCACTGCTTTTTGCACTAGCTTTCTTAGCAGTTGTTTGACTACAAAATCTACGGCTTAACTATGGATGAATTTGTCACTACTATGCAAACGCATGCCAAGACAATCACAGGAAGTGGTCAAGCAAAGGAGAGAAGCATGAACACACGCGTCACAACGTCGCCAGGCGCTCACGGGTTCAAATGTCAAATTTGGTTTATAAGTGGAAACACAAAACCTTGAGGCTCCGTATTGTATCTCGAAAGTATAGATGTTCGTAAGTACAGGTTTCACTGTAGCAGAAGGCGTGCTACTGCCACCACTGATGAAAACACCAAATACAGTAGAGCACATATTTGCACAAAGCCAGGGAAGTTACTATAGGACTGCATTGTACTACCTCCGTAGGTCAGTAGGCCTACCAAGCATGTTTTTAGAATGCAGGAGCAAACCAGAGCAACCCGGAGGAAACACACGCCAGCATGGGGAGAACATGTGCACTCCAAACAGGAAGCCAGAAACAAACCCTTTCATTAATTGTGGTGGTAGTGGCATTCGTTTGCATGGTTTGTCTGAAACAGATCCTATTTTGAGAAATTGCGCATGACGAGGATAAATTGTACTATGTATTAGAGTTGTGTGATAACTATAAAGTTAAAGACTCCCCTAATTACCGTTTTTTTTCCATGTATAATGCGCCCCCATGTGTAATACCCACCCTAAAAATGGCATGTCAATGCTGGAAAAAAGCCTGTACCCATGTATAATACGCACCCCAATTTTTATTTGTATTTTTTTTAAAGTCCCAATGATCGTCACACACGCATCTGGGTGTGGTGAAATTTGTCCTCTGCATTTGACCCATCCCCGTGTGATTTTGATCCATCCCCAAGGGGAGAGGGGAGCAGTGAGCAGCAGCGGCTAATGATCTAACCCCCCAATCCCAACCCTTAATGCTGAGTGCCAAGCAGGGAGGCAATGGGTCCCATTTTTATAGTCTTTGGTATGGTCTTAACTAGGCTGGATGTATTCTTTTTCTTGGCGTTGATTTCTCCGACTGCCCGTAAAGGCACCACCGCGATCAGTTTGGTTCAAATGAAAAGTGCGGACATGTGAAAAAGGCGGCTCTGTATGGGAGAGAAGTTGAAGAGGAATAAAAACACCCTTGGAAACCAAAACTTGCCCCTCGTCGTGACTCAACAAATGTTTCGGATTTGTGTAGGGTACATTGTGACAGCAAACGAGCAGGTGTTCGAGCAAGCGTCTGATACGAGAGCATTGCGTTCGTATGGAGCGTGTTTGAAGTGAACAGCAGAGACGAAAGGAACAAGGCAAAGTGTTGTGAAATAGAATATTACCTGTAATGCGCATTTTGTTATTTGCTGATTGTATTAAACTATCACATTCATTGTCAGTCAAGAAGAGAAGAGGACTATTCGCATCGGATCCATAGTGCGCATGCGCAGTGATACTGCCTCCGTATGACGTCCAGTCCGCGATGGAGATTAAAAAACAAAATATTTGACAATAACACAGGTTTCTGTTCCTGTCTTTGGTAATGTCACCCTTTCTTTTTGTTCCACGTCTTTGTCGGTCAGTCCTGTTGTTGGTTTTGTTAGAGAGTTATGTTAGTTTACCAAGTCTGTGTTTTGAGTTCCTCCAATGAACCCTGGTCCAAGCTGCACTTGGTCGCCCTGCTCCTTTCCACATTCCATCCGTGACAAGATTTTCTTCAAAAATTGTTGTACCATAATTTTCTTCCAAAAAAATAAAAAAATTAAACATTTTTTTTTACCCATGTATAATGCGCACCCCAAATTCTATGACAATAAACTTTAAGTTATAAGTTACATTTTGCGCATTATACATGGAAAAAAACTATTTTTTTTTTTTTTTACACATGCTTTTGCATGTTGCCCATTCTAACTATAAAGAAAAGATAAAAAAAAAAAAAATGCCTGTGACATGGTACCATTGCCTATTTCCGTACAGATGAGTTCACACCATCCTTTAACTTTTGGCTGACTGTCCTACTTTTATCATCCTCTGGTAACTGTTAAGAAGCAAATGCATCGCTTGTTCACCTGGACAGTAAAATTCTGCAACGAGTGTGATGTTAACATGATGTTGACACGTGTATACTCTGCTGTAAATCGGTCAGAAATCACACAAACTAAAGTGCAGATTACATCAGTCAACTACATTGAAATGTCAATTTGCATTTCTTTGCCATAATTTCTAAACGACAAAGTGCACCTGATTAAACGGCGCAATAGGTAAATTTAGCCAGAAAGTCAAAACTGTACGTACATATTGGCCGCTTTGCCAATATTATTATTAGCTGCGGGTTTTGGCGTTATATTATATTAGAGATATTTGCAAAGAAAGATGTCACAGATTCATTAGTAAAAAAAACTTTAATAACTTTAACACCGGTAAATGAGAGCCAAAAAAGCTAGACTTGACATACCCCAGGGACAATGTGCGTTGTGAGTTCCTAGTGCATAAACGCACGCGCGTTTGCTCAATTTGGCTTTCACTATGTGTT
Organism: Syngnathus typhle; assembly: GCF_033458585.1. Lineage (NCBI taxonomy): Eukaryota > Metazoa > Chordata > Actinopteri > Syngnathiformes > Syngnathidae > Syngnathus > Syngnathus typhle. The sequence goes on from NC_083743.1 coordinate 16,837,465, forward strand.
ATTATTGTGATTTCCAGTTCACATGTAAGTGTGATTTTAACAAGAATAGCAAAAATACAGTCAAACATTGGTTTTTGACCACAATCCGTTCCAGAAGGCGGTTTGAGAAGCGAATCGGTCGGATTCCGAATCTATTTTCCCATTACAAATAATGGAAACATTTTTAATCCGTTTCAAGACAATAAAACTACGCCTTTTTTAAGCATTTTTTTTCATTTGCACATTTTTGTCCAATCGCGCAACTGCACCGCACCGCCAAACGCGCAAACGTAGCGTGTCGCCCACCGCGCAACTGCACCGCATTATTGTGACAGACCCGTCGCTGAAATTTAGAAACTATTTTTAAAGTCCTGATGTACTTTTCAAAATTTAAGTGGACCTATGTGTGCAGGGAGCTTAATTTTGTCCGATCTCGCAACTGCAGCGCACCGCCGAACGCGGTACCGTAGCGCGTCGCCGACCGCGCAACTGCACCGCGCTGGTCGCATTATTGTGACAGAGCCGTCGCTAAAATTTAGAAAATATATTTAAGGTCCTGATGTACTTTCCAAAATCTAAGTGGACCTCAGTGCGCAGGGAGCTTAATTTGGTCCAATCGCGCAACCGCAGCGCGCCGGAGGCTCACTGTCGCATTGCTTTAAGAGCGTCTTTGTGTTTTAGGATGGCTTTACTGCTCCCACTTGCTTTCTTTGGAGGAATGATTAGGGGTTAATACAATCCTCAAAGTAACGAAAATACAATAACAACAGAGTCAGTCGGCATCCGGGCCACGCGGTCGGGTTTTCTCGGGTCCTCCCGGCTCATATCTCGCGAGGTTCGACCTCCGAATTTTGTTCGACGACCGAAGCAAAAAACTCTCGAATTTTTTGTTAGAATTCCGATTTGTTCGAGAACCAGGACGTTCGAAAACCGAGGTTTGACTGTAAAATAAATAAATGCAGCTCACTGACAAGTGCCGCTATTTGAGTTAATTTTAGAACAGTCCTGCGGGCGACTGATGCGGTCCTCACGGGCGACCTAGTGCCCGCGGTTAACGTGTTGGTGACCCCTTATCTAAAACATTGTGGGTAGGAGCCCTTGGGGAGTTGAATTGGTGACCCCTGGTTTAAAACAGGATCGCACAAGGATTAGATCAATATTTCAACAAAAGCAGACAGGATATTCAACTATGACTTTAACAATGGTTAGTGTTGACAGGATATCCCCCCAAAAACCTGCTGGAATGTCTCTTGAAATAATTACACTCCATGTTCCATGGGACACGGGAAAGAGAACTGCAATGCAAAAGGGGTGTTTGAAGACATAATATGGTGGATTTTCTTGAATTAAAACCATTTATCAAATTGTAGCCTATAAATGATGGCCTGGCCCTACCCCCACACATTGGGGCAGACCTCCAGGAAAAATTCCGTCTTTCCCGATTACCCAGCATGCCTTTCCGCATTCAAATAACCCAATCAACAATACTCCCATTATGACCAGCTCAGTGGCCTAGTGGAAGAGTGTCCGCCCTGAGACTGGAAGGTTGTGGGTTCAAACCCCGGCCGGGTCATACCAAAGACTATAAAAATGGGACCCATTGCCTCCCTGCTTGGCACTCAGCATTAAGGGTTGGAATTGGGGGGTTAGATCACCAACTGATTCCCGGGCGCGGCACCGCTGCTGCTCACTGCTCCCCTCTCCCCCAGGGGATGGATTAAAATCACACGGGGACACAGAGGACAAATTTCACCACACCCAGGTGTGTGTGTGACGATCATTGGGACTTTAATCTTTAATCTTAATCTTTAATTATGAATTTTACACGTACCGTTTCTGTCAGGACCAAAAAATTAAATGAATACAATTAATAGTGTGATGTCATTTTCTGTCATGTTTCTAATTAATGTTACTGTACATTGTGAATAGTGCACTGAAGCCTGATTTCAAGAAAATCGCAAATTGAATTGAAGTCCCAATATCTGTCAAAAAATCACAATACAATTTTTTTCTCAACAACTTTCAGCAAATCGAATTGAAGTCCCAATAACTGTCAAAAATATCCCCCCCCCCCTCGCCAAGTGAACACTGTTAACTCCATTACCACAAGCCCCCAGCATGTTGGAACCAGTCTGTGGGGAAAAAATATTGAGGGATCACTGTTTTAGACCTTTATTTTAGAAGAAGCCATCTTGTCCTAACTGTTTGACTACAAACAACGGGAAGCAGGGCCCTCTCTTTCAGTCTGGTATTTGTGGAATCTGCTTTGGTCTGCTTTGGAACAAATAGGCCACTTCCTGACCCTTTCCCTCTGGTATTCTGCAATGGAGGAAGACAAATTTGTATCTGGGCTAAGGGTTTACAGAGAGAAAACTTTGGATATTAATGGATACTTCTCATCGGAGATCAAAAGTGTGCCTGATCTTTGTTTAAAAAAAAAAAAAAGGCCGTTTTCTGCTAAGCGCAACGCATTTTAGTCATATTAAAGACACTTCAAATAAAAGGTAAAAAAGGTACAGACCCAATAATTGTCACACACACATCTGGGTGTGGTGAAATTTGTCTCTGCATTTAACCCATCCCCAAAGGGAGCAGTGAGCAGCAGCGGTGCCGCAACCGGGAATCATTTGGTGATCTAAACCCCCAATTCCAACCCTTAATGCTGAGTGCCAAGTAGGGAGGCAATGGGTCCCATTTTTATAGTCTTCGGTATGACCCGGCCCAGGTATGAACCCACAATCTTCCAGTCTCAGGGCGGACACTCTACCACTAGGCCACATCTCCTCATGTCTTGTCTTTGGCATTCCTATGTACTGCCTCTAACTTTGGCTCAGACACTAGAAAATTCCATTGTTTGTTATTAATATAAAAAAAAATTAACCGGAGCCTCAAGGAATGGGACAGGTTTTGCGGAGTGTTTAGTCACTCCACAGTGAACATGTACTGTAGCTGTTTCCTGTCTTAAATTATTTCACTTTATTAGGAAACAAGGTGGCTGTGGTTTAACCTCAATGTACATTTCACACATTCCCCACCATGTTTTATTGGGACTTTATAATATACAGTGTACATACAAATACACGGGCCGGTTACTAGCGCATAGTTAACCGCGTTGGTTGGCGTCGTTTCTGTATTCCACTGGTGCAACGACGCACACAGGCTGGGAGCGCATATCAGTCCTGAGCCAGCAGGGTGTAATCTGTCCTTCACAGAAGGGTCGGGTAAGAATTTTAATCATCCAAATGTCGGGTAGGCCAGCCAATGTAGCGGTCCCTTGTTAGTTGCCGAGTTCAAAATTGTGACGTAAAAAACATGAAGAGGGGTGGTCAATTACGTCATACTCTAGTTATGTTCATGTTTTAGCTATATTAATTAAGAAAAATACCATCCTTCCATCTGTTATCTGAAGCACTTATCCTCATGACAGTCGAGGGTGTGCTGGAGCAGCCAGCAGTCTTTGGGCAGTACGAGGTACATCCTGAACTGGTTGCCAGCCAATTTTAATTTATAATCAATTTTACAGCCTGTTTATGTCACTGCCGTACTCGTAATAACGGTTCAATTCGAAGACATTTACTTTCCGTGAAACTGACACCAGCTATTGCTCGACCAATAAGAATTTGGTCGAACAAGGTCTTGTCGACCAACCATCCGACCAATCAACTAACCAGCAGACATCAGACCTAAAGATTAGCTCTAATCAGAGATTAGTAAAACCAAGTCTAAAATGTGGCGCGTTAGCGACATCTATAGGCCACTTTTGGTATAAATGTTGGCGAGTGTATTTCCGGTTCTCTTCCCGTTTGGAACGAGAGTTAAGGGAGATGACACGAGGCAGTTGAAGCTAGCGGTTGGCTCAGCTCAGCGAGAAAAGTTAAGTCTGTTCGAAAGCTTAACAGTTGTGATTCTCTACGAGGTAAATGTTGTTTTACAGCTTTCTGTTTTGCACATTTGTGTAAAATAAAGGAGAGTAAAAAATCAGAGGATCGTACGGCATTCCCTTTGTTGTTCTCCTCACCTAGCTGTTTACACATGCTGAATAGCTGAATACCTTACACGTTTAGTGAGGCCAGTATAAATTACTTATGCAATTAAATATACTGTATAGGCTACACCGCTACACCTCTGTCAAGACAACCTGTGTCAATGGGTGTTGTTTTTATTTTTTATCCCCCTGGTTAAACATTGAACTCGTAATTCACTGAGTAGCGGAGGTTTGGGTCGCAAGTGTGTGACCACGAACTAAATGTTGTTTTCTTTATCATTTCATGGGATGACACTGAAGAAATGACACTTTGCTTAAATGAATCAGTCAATTATTAAATTGCGATTATCGATCAACCAATTGTGTTTAATGGAAGTCATTATACACCTGCCACCATTTGAAGTACCTCCAGTTATTTCTAATAAAGTTCGGCCGTTCTAGTATTTTCCAGACAGGTTTTTGCTTTCTGGCAGAAGCCTTAAGGTTTTGAACTAAGGCTAACTGGTATTTAGAAGGGTTCATTACAACTTCAACCGTGACTAACGCCCCAGTTGAAGATAAACGGCCCCCAAAGCATGCCGCCACTAAACCCCCCCCCCCCCCTCCCCCTTCACTGCGGATATGGTCTTCTTGCAGTGATGAGCACTGTTGTGTTTGTTCCAAACATACTTTTTGGATTCATAGATCAACCTTGATTTCAGTGGCCCATAAACATTTTCCCACATGCATTTCGTCAGCTGCATAGCATAATTGCCCAAGTCATATTTCAATATTTTTGGAAAACAAGAAACCCCCCCACACAATTTTCAAAACACACATTGGTATTTTTTGATGGGTCTTGTTCCTTCTGCTTATTTATTCATCTATCTGGTTGTGGTTTTCTTTACGTCAATGAACAATAACAAACTATTGGGAGATATCTAGTGTGTTTTGCAAAATATACCTGGACTTGGATGTTTTTCCTCCCATTTACACAGTTCGAAATAGTATGAATAACAGTCAGCAAAGGCCATAGGAAAATGAAATGTTGAAAAGATTTATTCATCAAATGAACTAATATCTCAATAAACATGTTTTTCATGCCCTGCTTGAAAGGGCACTGGATGTATGAATGCATGAAGACTAGTGGCTATGAGTGCAATAACATATTTTCTCTGTTCATGTTATGGTCTAATGCCAGAGCCTGTTTGGTCTCTGCGAGTGCTGACTGCTACTAACGTAAAACCCCCACTGTCAGCAGTTCTCTTTCTCCCCACACTAGTCTCACTGACACAGCAGGGCAGCAAATTCACACATATCAATGGACTTGGCCGTCCAGATCTATTCTTTTGGTTAAGTTATCCTGTAATTGTGAAAGCAAAAAATAACACTGGGGGGAAAAATGTCTTGCGACCTGTGATGAAATAATACTACGTGTGCTTTTCTATTTAAAGCATCCCATTGGAATAGGGAGTTGCCCCTTACTCTGGTAATATACTAGATACTATGTTAAAGTTAAAGTCCCAATGATCGTCACACACACATCTGGGGGTGGTGAAATTTGTCCTCTGCATTTAACCCATCCCCATGTGATTTTGATCCCTCCCCTGGGGGAGAGGGGAGCAGTGAGCAGCAGCGGTGCCGCGCTCGGGAATCATTTGGTGATCTAACCCCCCCAATTCCAACCCTTAATGCTGAGTGCCAAGCAGGGAGGCAATGGGTCCCATTTTTATAGTCTTTGGTATGACCCGGCCGGAGTTTGAACCCACAACCTTCCAGTCCCAGGGCGGACACTCTACCACTAGGCCACTGAGCTGTATTTCCTGGAGAGTAAATAAGAAATTTCTGGAAAATAAATAAAAATTGCAGTTATCGCAATACATTTGTATACCGTAATTTTCAGACTATAATTCGTGTTTTTTTTCATAGTTTGGGTGGGGGGGCGACTTATACTGAGGAGCGACTTATATGTGAATTTTTTCAAAACTTTTCCCCCCCCAAAAAAGTGAAACCGCGATGTAGCAAGGGATTACTGTAATTTGAATTTCAAGTGACGTCATCAGCGCGGCGCGGCGTTGCGCGGCGGTTGTTTACAAAAAGGACAAAGATTGATCACGGGATGACAAAAATGACGAAGGGCCCCACGTACTACCGGCATCATTAGCGGCTTTGTTTGTAAGTGACACGGAGGACGAAGAGTTTGAAGGATTTAAGGATTTGGAGTGACACAGAAGGTTTGAAAAACTATTATGGCTTTTACGCACGCCCGGTCCTACTCTACGGAGCTCTCTTTAACCTCCGTGGATGGAAGTCTGGGTCCGTGGACGGTGGATGGGGCTCGGACATGGCTTTTACGCACGCCCGGTCATACTGTACGGAGCTCTCTTTCACCTCCGTGGATGGAACTCGGCGGCCAGTGCTCGGTCGGGTGGCTGTTCGGGGACGGTGGATGGGGCTCGGACATGGCTTTTACGCACGCCCGGTCCTATTCTATGGAGCTCTCTTCCACCTCCGTGGCTGGAAGTGGAGTCCACGCCACCACACACCTGGAATTCGACGCCGGTGCTTGGGGCCGTGTGGCGGTTAACTATTTATGTTATAGTTATTTGATATATTTTATTTCGTGTAGCATCTTGTACATGTTTTTAGCGTTCACAGAAAGCCTTTTTAAAGTTTTAATAACATACTTTAACATGTCTTTCTAAACATTGCCTGTGACGCAGCAGTAGTACCGGAGCAACACGGAAGTGTGCACGCGAGTTATTAACAAAGAAAGACTGGACACAGAAAGCTTTTGTAAAGTTTTAATAACATACCTTAACATTTCTTTCCAAACACCGCCCATGCCGCGGCAGTAATACCGCAGAAACACGGAAGTAACACAAGACTAATAGGGCTGGATTAAAAAAAACATACCCGGTAAAAGTCACTGAGACGTGGCGGTAACACAGTAGCGACACGGTAGTACAGCACCAACAGGGCTCGTTAAAAACATACCAGTAAAAGTAAAAAAAGAGCTTCATCGTCTTCATCTTCCTCCTGTGCAATGGTGAAACCATCGAAGCCTTCCTCCTCAGCGTCCGATTGGAATAGCGTTAGATATCCTTCGCCTTGTGGTGTGCAACAACGGGCAGACTCTTTTCCCTTTGAGATCCTAACACACACTCCACTAAACCGGAAAGTCCCACACGTGTAAACTGTCCCACCGGAACTACGTAACGTGAACTTAGGTTCCGGGTGAATCATGTCAACCCACTACAGCCTCACACTTTCTCAGTCTCTCTTTCGCCGTCGCTTTTATGCATTTCTTCGAGTGTGATGAGGGTCTGTTCATGTTAATTTTATTCATGCACGAAGCGTTAAATTACATTAAACTAGCGAGCGACACGTATAAACGGACGGGACCACGAAATAAAGAAAAGGGTGACTCAACCGTCTTGACAAACTAGCACGTCTTCTTCGGCGCATTATCTCTTCTTCGTCTGTCTCGCTCTTGCTTCCTGCCGTAAAAATCCATAAATACGCCGCGCCGCCATTTAAGCTCTATTTCCCTCTTTGACAGCCAAATCGATTGCTTTTAACTTAAAAGCTGCATCAAATGCATTTCTTCGTGTTTTCCATGAGGGTGTGTGCATGATGCGCGAAATGCTCAAAACACAAACTAGCACGTCTTCTTCGGCGCATTATTTCTTCTTCGTCTGTCTCGCTGACAGACGAAGAAGAAATAATAATAATAATAAGAAGAAGCAATCCTGCTAGAGCGCCCCCTGGAGGCCGTAAAATCCATAAATACGCCGCGCCGCCATTTAAGCCTCGGGGTTCAAAGTAACCTTCTGAATAAAATGCACTAAAAGTTCACGTTCATTACAACTTGTTTTTGGTGAGCAAAATGTCAGAAGAATTAAATTTAAATGCTGATTTATTGGGTTTTAATACAATGCAGATGGTCCAAACAGCGCGACTGCTTTGTGTAATCTCTGAGTCACATGGCAGAGTAAGAGAAAGGGTTTAGAGTAGGGATGCACCGAAAATTCGGCCACCGAAAATTTTCGGCCGAAAATGACCCAAAAGTGCATTTTCGGTTTTTGGCCGAAAGACCTAAATCACCGAAACAACACGGCCGAAACTTGTGATGACGTGAGCAAACAGCGCAGCCAGCACGCGGGAAAACGGGATAAGTCTGCGGTGTGGACTGATTTCACTATCTCAGAGAAAGACCCACGGATAGCGATTTGCAAAACATGCAATGCTGAAAGGGGTGCATCTGCAAAAAGTTTCTCCATGTCGGGTTTAATTCATCACCTGAAATCCAAACATCCCGATCGCCATTCTGAATATGAGAAGAAGGCGACACAGAAAAGGAAACTGACACCGAGCACGCCCACTCCGTCTGTGGGGGACGTTTTTGAAAAGGCAAGAAAGTTCTCTGTGTTTTTATAAGAGAACATATTTAATTTTACAGTCAGTTATAAGCCTGTAAATTATTATTTAATGTACACATGAGTTGGGTCAAGTTAAACATTTTATTTTATTTTTGAATTTTAATTTATATTGTGCATTGTTGTCAGTGCTAAATAAATATTTTCATACTTTCGTAACTGGTTTATTGCAATGCCTTGATTTTAGTGAGGTTAGTACACATGTAGCCATAAATGCTGTGGTTCTAATAACTGACATTTCTTTCGGTGTTTCGGTTTTCGGTTTTCGGCCTTGGTTTCCTCATTTTTGGTTTTCGGTTTCGGCCAAGAATTTTTATTTCGGTGCATCCCTAGTTTAGAGCCCTTTGACGCAGGTCACCTAGCGTACATTCCTACTAAAGCTCATAATAGTCACAAGCAACACAGCCAGAATAAGCAGCAGCCATAGTAGTGTTTCAAAATAGTATTTTTGTTGTTTTTTTCTTCAAGATACCGCAGTGTATAAAAGTGAATTTTATTCTATTTTTTGCTATTTTTCACATGTCCTGAGTGTTGTTAGTCACCTAAATGTTGAACAGAGGGTGTGTTTTACCGAAGTCAAATTCCTTGTTTGGCACGCTCAAACATGGCGAATAAAAAAACTCTTGAATCTTGAATCTTCAAGAAATCAAGTCATCACAAAAATCACGAAGAAATCCTTATATAAGCCGCACCTGACTATAAGCCGCAGGGTTCAAAACTTTGGAAAAAAGTCGCGGCTTATAGTCCAGAATTTACGATACTTTGTTAACGCTATAATATAGTTATATACTAGATCTGTGGAATAACAACGAGGCTGACGTCAGGGCGCACGCGCGGCGTTGTTGACAAAGGACGAGGAATTTGATCCATGGATTTAATGATTTAGAGTAGGGGTGTCCAAACTACGGTCCAGTTTTTATTGGCCCGCAGCAAATTCTGAAAACATAATTGAATGTGGCCCGCACAACAGCTTGAGCACTTCTCAGTTTCCACACTAGATGGAGCCCGCCACACAAAGCGCTTGCGCTTGACGGCAGAGAAGCGAACGCGCAGCGTTTGATTCGACGTCACACTAGCACCCCCCCCCGGGAGAGAAGCGAACGCGCAGCGTTTAATTTCACGTCACACTAGCAAAGGGAGACAAGCGAACGTGCTGCGCTTGACGTCCGATTAGATGGAGTTGCGGGAGATGGTGCTGTTGCGCTTATCATTTACTGATGGTGACAGGGATCTACTTATACTATACGTATAGCAATATCATAAAATTGAATGAGTAGGTGTGAATTTGTTAATCCCAGGGGATCGATTCACAATTCTCGGCGATTGACTGATCAACCTAATGGGCAGCCTTGGCACACAGCCACTCAACTGAAAGGCTCCCCTTCAACAAATGTCATGTACCAGTGAGTTTATTTAGTGCTCAGTTTTCGTTTGGGAAAACAGGACAGATAATAGCACACTGTCGTTTCTGTCATCCCTCCACTGACCTAAGCCCTGAGGCTGCTGTCATTGGGCACACTTTATAACAGGCTCATTGTTCACCACGATAATGCTATGCAGCAAATAGCAAAAATCAGTGAGTAGTTGACCCTGAAAAATACATAGGTTTTGAATTGCTTACTAATGCCCCAAAAATGGTAGCATCAAAAAATGTTGTTCACCTATCAGGGGCCTGTTACATTGATGAGTTTATTATATTTGTTAGGGTGGTGCTCACTCTAACTTATTTTGCAAGAACCACACTGGAGACAATTAGTCGTTTTAGACACCTGAAGGTGGAGAGTTCATTCGTCGCTGTGCATACAGCAATGTTCGAATGAGATCTGACTCTGGCCTCATCAGGTGCATATTTATTGAGAGAAACAGAGTGGGGTTGAAAGTGGGGGTGTGGGAACACAGGATGGGGTGAAGCCCCTGGCCTGCTGATTAAAGCATAGCAGGGGATCTTTTGCGACGTGTAAACAAAGCAACATTGATTGCTTCCTCTGCTAGTCAATCAGTTGAAAAGATCTTAGCACTTTGTTCTACTACTTTTGTTAAGACAGGACAAGCTAGGTAAATTATTACAGGTTACATTCCAACATAATCATACGATGAAGATATTCTGTAAACCCTAACATATCCCTCCTGTTTTATCATATGATTGTCAACCCCGATCAATCAAACATAAGTAAGAAAATTAGACTTAGACTTAGACTTTATTGTCATTTCGTAAACACTTGATGCACACAAAACGAAATTTCGTTGCATACGGCTCTCAACAATGAAATGATATTTCGGCTGAATAAAAAGTGACATTTCTATATAAATATGAAATAAGATAAGTATAAAGCGCAGCAGTGATAAAGTATGTACACAGTGCAGGAAAATGCATGCATTGTTGACTGTTCAACAGTCTGACGACAGTAGGGAAAAAACTTTTGCAGAACCCGGTGGACCTGCAGCGAATGCTGCGAAACCTCTTCCCAGAGGGTAGCAGGGAGAACAGTCCTTGGTGGGGTGTGATGGGTCACTGATAATATTTTGGGCTCGGGACACACAGTGCTGGGCTGACAAGTCCTGAATGGAGGGAAGAGGAGCCCCTATGATCCTTTCTGCTGTCCTCACCACTCTCCTTATGTTCTTCCAATCGGAGGCGGTGCGACCCCCACACCACACCGAGAGACAGCTTGTCAGAATGCTCTCAATGGTGCTTCGGTAGAACGTCCTCATGATGGGTGGGGGCAGGTGGGCTCTCCTCATCTTCCGCAGGAAGTACAAGCGCTTCTGTGCCCTCTTGACCAGTGTCGTGGTGTTCCCAGTCCAGGTGAGGTCGTCTGTGATGTGGACCCCCAGGAATTTAGTGCTGCTGACCACCTCCACAGCTGAGCTGTTGATGATCAGTGGAGCGTGGTGAGGCTGGTTCTTCCTGAAGTCGACGATGATCTCCTTCGTCTTCTCCACATTCAGGATCAGGCCATTGTCTCTGCACCAGCCCACCAACTGGTCCACCTCCTCTCTGTAGTCCAGGTCGTTGTTGTCACTGATGAGGCCCACCACAGTTGTGTCGTCTGCAAACTTCACGATGTGATTGGTGGTGAACCTGGGGACGCAGTCGTGTGTCATCAGGGTGAACAGCAGGGGGCTCAGGACGCAGCCCTGAGGGGAGCCTGTGCTGAGGGTGATGACATCTGAGGTGTTCTGTCCGACCCGGACTGACTGAGGTCTGTTACAATGATGTGGGATTTTATCCTCTGACATGGCCTGCTGTAAATTCCTCAGTGAGTTCATGGCTTCCTCGATGTGCGTGTCGTTATCTCCTGGAATGTATGTGCAACAGGAAGTCCCAATGATGTGGCACACACCATCTTGTGCTGCCGTCAACAAGTCCAGAACCATCCTGTTTTGCAAGACCCTTAGTCTAATAGCCTGGATCTCTCTATTTTGTCCCATCATCGACTTGCAGTGAGAGATTCACAAAGGACTGAAAACGATAGTTCACTGTCTCGATGAAGAGAAATTGTTTTCCAACTCCGATCCAAGGAAAAAGCGCACGAACAACTTTGTTTCCGACGGGCCATACTTTATGGTCGTCCGGAACATTCGCACCCTAGACAGGGTCATGGGGGTCAAAGATTGCAACCGCCCTGCGTCGACATCCAGAAGAGTTGTGTGCTGTCGTCAGCTGACGATTTGTATCCTGTAGGTGTGGTCTGTCACCCACACTAATGCACACACTCCTGTCCAGTTGGCGGGCAGGATCGGATAAACCTTGTGACCACAAAGCCACCAGCCATTCTGTATGAAGTATGTTCCGTTTGATGGTGCAGCCCTCATCACCTGAAATGGCTCTCATCCTGACACTCAGCGGCGATGTCCAAAGCCAGGGCTCGAAACTAACGATTGCCCGATTGCCCGGGGCAAGTAGCGATGGCAGACGGGCAAGTAGAATTTTTCCTCACTTGCCCGAACTTGCCCTGCCATAATACCATGTTTTCAAGCTGTAAAAAGACGATTTTGTGCATAATTTCTCGCAACTTCTGCCGCTTCTGGTCCGACATTTTGTTTTCTAGGGAGCGGTTAGTTTCTCGTGTAAGTCTGCAATACATTGATAACGGCAAAGCGCTTCGTAATTAAATGCATGCTCCCTCACCCGTCCCTGGCTCTTCTGCGCCTGCGCACCAGCAGAGCTTGTTTCCGGTTGAATTTTGGTACTACAGTAGACTAGTGTGGTTTAATTGCATCAAAAGTTCTACACTGTATTAAAACAGGCTGCAGGCACAATATAATGGAATAAAAACATATGAAGGCAAAACTTATAGTGTTGTCTTTTTTATTGCAAAAATGTGTCGGGCAAGTAAAAATCCACTCCAAAAAAATTCGGGCAAGTAAAATTTTGTTTCGGGCAAGTAAAATTTTCTCCAACTTGCCCGAGGGCAACTTGGGCAAAAAATAAGCTTCGAGCCCTGAAAGCTCCCATCCAGTTCCCTCCTGGAGAGCAGTCTCTGTCAATACATTTGCGGGTCTCACTTCCTTGGATGTAACACGTATAATTCACTCCAGGTGGCCGCTCTGTGTAGGCCACCTGCGGCAATGTTCGTCCTTTAACAGTCACATTGAGATTTGTCCAGAAAAGCTGATCACAGGTACCTTCCGCAAGTCCAGGGCGGGAAGGGTCGGCGTGACTGACCGTGACAGCACGGTGTTGATATCCAACTCCTCCCATGGATGCCATACATTTCGCTTCAGTGACATTCATTGCTCTGGCCTCAAAGTGAACTTGTGTAGAGGAAGGATGAAGTTTGGAACACACATAGCAACCCTCTTGTGTGTGCGATCTCACAGTGAATTTGACGTAGCGGTACCAAGTGTTGGTTTTGTATGGGTTTCTGGGGTCCCATGACCAGTCCTCAAAGTTCTCATCGTGTGACTATCGTTTTCCACGGTCAACATTGTCACTTCCGTTGTTGTTCACCTGGCATGTGGAGCCCCGTTGCTACTTGGATGACAAGGACTCAGAGGCCTACCCTCGCCTAGCGGAGTGGGGATTGTTGTTCGCTTCACCAACATTGAGACGTCTAACCCTAAACGATGAGGCCAGTTTGAGGTCAGGCTACCCCACCACGTCGAATTGAGGGGTCCAGCACTCCCTGTAGCTTGTGGCTGAGGTGAATCCAGCTGGGCCGTTCAGCGATCTTTACTGCGGTGGGGGTAGTCAGCAAGACTTGGAATGCTCCCTCCCACCGCGGGCTGGCCCAGTTCTTTCTTTTGATGACTTTGATGTAGACCCAGTCTCCTGGCTTGATGGTGATGTCAACCTGTGAGGATGAAAGATCAGGCGGCAGTAAATTTGCATTTGACACTTCTGTCCGTCTGAGCGTTCTGATCATGTAATCTGCCAAAGACTGTTCTTCATCTGCCTTTTGTAAATCTGCATGGAACACAGGTAGTCTATATGGTCTCCCGTGGACGATTTCAAAAGGTGTTAGCCCTTCTGAAGTGGGAGTGATTTTCATATAGAGCTTCACTAAGTCTAGGCACTCTGGCCAAGATCTGCCTGTTGTTTCCATGCATTTTTTCAACATGCTTTTGATAGTATAGTTTGCTCGTTCAACTAGGCCAGCGCTGGAAGGGTGCTAAGCGCAGTGTTTTTTTAACGTTATCCCAAGGTGTACAGCCATGTTCTGTACCACTTGGTTCACAAAGTGTTGACCATTGTCACTGTAAATGGTTTGGGGTATGCCATGAGTCGGTATGATGGCTTTGCAAATGGCTTTTGCCACTGTTAAGGCATCTGCACGTTTAGATGGAACTATTTCCACCCATTTGGAAAATGCATCAATCATCACTAGGCAGTATTTGTGAGGTCCACTTTGTGTGAGTTCAATAAAATCCATAGGCATGATTTGAAATGGGTAAGACGGTTTTGGAAATGAGCCTCTCTTAGGTCTCATGTTTCCTTGTGGATTATGTTTCACACAAACGGGACATGCTTTACAAATTATTTTTAAGTAAACATCCAAACCAAAGGTAGTGAACTGTTGATGTATGATGGACCTCATCCCCCCTGTCGACACATGGCAAGGCCCATGTGTCGCAATCGCTGCTGCCTTAAAAAGTGATTTTGGTAAAACAGGTTTGTCATTGATGCGGAGGATATTATCTGTATCCGCTATTGCCCCTTTTGTCGTTCACATTCGTTTTTCCACCATTGGAGCATTGCCCTGCATATCTGTCCGTATAGTCTTACCTATGAGTTGCGTGTCCTCTGAATCTATCAAAACAAATTCATGGCCATGTTTCCCTGTTGCTGCTTCTGCATACTGCTTGGACACAGTCTGGCAACGATTGAGCCACTGGATCCAATTTTTTAGAATAAAATGCAATTGGTCTGCTGTTTGTACAAAGGTTTTATTGTAGTCTGGCAAGATAAGAGACGTGGTTTCCATCGGAGCCTGTTTCAGCACTACAAAAGCATCATTTGCTGCCTGTGTCCACATTATTTTTTCTGTCATCGCCATGGGGACTCCATGCGCAATATCGAACAGCGGTTGCGTCTTTTCCGCATAATGTGGGATCCATGCTCTGCAGTAATTGCAGAGCCCCAAAAATGACATACCGTATTTTGCGCCCTATTAGGCGCACTGGGTTATAAGGCGCGTCTTCAATGAACGGCCCATTTTAAAACTTTGTCCATATATAAGGCGCACCGGACTATAAGGCGCATAAAATAGAAGCTTTACTGCAACAAACTGAGGTTGACTAGGGTTGCGGTATGCACCCACTAGCCAATAACCAACGAGCCCTCTGTAAACAATCGCGTTTCTCAAACGATCTCCCATAAAATGATTGGAACTGACTAAAGTTCGATCTAATGCATTGGTACTACTTACCTATGTTTCCCTTCCATATCGATCCGTAGATTTACTCTAAACATTAACAGAGCAGCCTATTTTGACATGAAATAGCCTGCGCGTATAGCAGCTATCGTTATAGCATTAGCCATCCGCAATTTCCCATGAGCCTCAGCTCGCAATCTCCCATGAGCCTCAGCAAAGTGTAAACAATCGCGTTTCTCAAACGATCTCCTATAAAATGATCAGAACTGACTAAAGTTCGATCTAACGCATTGGTACTACTTACCTATGTTTCCCTTCCATATCGATCCATAGATTTACTCGAAACATTAACAGAGCAGCCTCCTGATCGCGGTGGTGCCTTTATGGGCAGTCGGAGAAATCAACGCCAACAAAAAAAATACATCCAGCCTAGTTAAGACCATACCAAAGACTATAGAAATGGGACCCATTGCCTCCCTGCTTGGCACTCAGCATTAAGGGTTGGAATTGGGGGGTTAGATCACCAAATGATTCCCGAGCGCGGCGCCGCTGCTGCTCACTGCTCCCCTCTCCCCCAGGGGATGGATCAAAATCACACGGGGATGGGTCAAATGCAGAGGACAAATTTCACCACACCCAGATACGTGTGTGACGATCATTGGGACTTATAAAAACTAAAAAAAAAAAAAAAATTCGGGTGCGTATTATACATGGGTACAGGCTTTTTTCCAGCATTGAGATGCCATTTTTAGGGTGCGTATTATACATGGGGGCGCATTATACATAGAAAAAAACGGTAGGTCATCATCATCATCATCATTGAATGGGATGCCACTATGCACCCTGAATTCCTTTTCAAATCTTAAGCGAAAATCATCAGTATCCTCCCCAGGCTTCTGTTTACCGTTTTTTTCCGTGTATAGTGCGCAAAATTTTACTAATTTATTGTCCTAAAATCCGGGGTGCGCATTATACATGGGTACAAAAAAAAAAAAAAAAAAAGAAATTTTTTTTTTTAATTTTTTTTTTTTTTTTTTTAAGTCCCAATGATCGTCACACACGCAGGGAGGCAATGGGTCCCATTTTTATAGTCTTTGGTATGGTCTTAACTAGGCTGGATGTAATTTTTTTTGTTGGCGTTGATTTCTCCGACTGCCCATAAACGCACCACCGCGCTTCGTGCGCGCACGGGACAGCAAACGAGCAGGTGATCGAGCAAGCGTCTGATACGAGAGCATTGCGGTCGCATGGAGCGTGTTTGAAGTGAACAGCAGAGAAGAAAGGCAAAGTGTTGTGAAATAAAATGCACAGAACGGATGCGCAAGACACGGCAGCTATATAAAGAGCGAGAGTTGTTTTCTTCCTATTCGTTTCAATTCACAGTTTAATTAGCAGTTTCAATCAGCAAATAACAAAATGCGTATTACAGGTAATATTTTATTTCACAACACTTTGCCTTGTTCCTTTGGTCTCTGCTGTTCATCCTAAAACACAAAGGCGCTCTTTAAGCAATGCGACAGTGCGCACTGAGGTCCACTTAAATTTTAGAAAGTACATCAGGACTATAAAAATATCTTCTAAATTTCAGCGACGGCTCTGTCACAATAATCGACCAGCCCGGTGCAGTTGGGCGGTCGGCGGCGCGCTACGATTGAGCGTTCTCTCGCGCGCTCTCTCTCTCGCTCTCTCTCGCTCTCGCACACACGCAAACCGGATATCATACGGAGGCCGCCATTACAGATGCGCAGAACGGATGAGCAAGACACGTCAGCTATATAAAGAGCGAGAGTTCAGTTCTCTACCTAAATCCGTATTACAGGTAATATTTTATTTCACAACACTTTGCCTTGTTCCTTTCTTCTCTGCTGTTCACTTCAAACACGCTCCATGCGCACGGAGCGCGGTGGTGCGTTTACGGGCAGTCGGAGAAATCAACGCCAACAAAAAAAATTACATCCAGCCTAGTTAAGACCATACCAAAGACTATAAAAATGGGACCCATTGCCTCCCTGCGTGTGTGACGATCATTGGGATTTAAAAAAAAAAAATAATATTTTTTTTTTTAAAAAAAATTCATAAAAATTGGGTGCGTATTATACATGGGTACAAGCTTTTTTCCAGCATCAGCATGCCATTTTTAGGGGTGCGTACTATACATGGGGGCGCACTATACACGGAAAAAAACGGTAATTCCTGCCAAATTACCATAATTCGCTCATCTTCGAAATATAGTTCTCACCCTTTGCACAAAATCATTCCATTGTGCTGCATACTCCCCTACCAATTGATTCCCCTCAACGGGATAGGGAAAGGGCCCTTGATTATTTCTACCTGTATAATGACCTCTAACCTTTGCCCAGTCTTTTCCCAAAGAAGACATTGCAGATTCTCCTGCTTCATGCCCATTCAGTCTATAGCAGGGGTCACCAACTCTGGTCCTCAAGGGCGCCAATCCAGCCGGTTTTAGGTGCAGCCCTACAACAACACACCTGATTCAAATGAACAGCTCATCGGCAAGCTCTATTAAGGCTGATAGCGATCCTGATTATTTGAATCAGGTGTGTTGTTGTAGGGCTGCACCTAAAACAGGCTGGATTGGCGCCCTTGAGGACCGGAGTTGGTGACCCCTGGTCTATAGGAATGTATGATTCCAGCCATGTCTTCTGCCCTATTTATCTGGGTCTTCAGCAACAGGGGTAACCCCTTCAACTGCTTTTCTTGCCTCTTCCAAAGTCCATGGCCAAAAAACATACGTATGTGGAGATTGGCCTTCCCCTACAATAGGGTTTGGCACCTGGATCATTGGGCACACATCAACATTGTCCAAATTTTGGGAAAATCTAGCAGCAGTGGTCAAACCTCTTGTTTGTACAGGACTTCTAATAATGTGACCCTGATTTTCTTTTCTGTTATATGGGGGAGGGTGCAGGTCTGTTAAACTTGGATACAAGTTTTGCATACAGGCGGAAGGTCCCCCTTGCTCCTCTGCCTGAGCTGCGGCTGGAGCCGTGGCCGGGACAGTGCACCTGCGCACTGTGGCCTCATTGTCTTCCGGCCTGACAAACATAGTCGCAACCTCATCACTTTTCAACTTTCCATCTTTTGTCTTTAAGATTTGTTCTCTTCTCTCTTGTGAAGCATTCAACCACATTCTAGCACAAATCAATTCTCTCTCTTTTCTTTTCTTTTTCAGTCCCTTTGACTTCCTATTCACACTCTCCTCCAAAACATCAACCACTATCTCAACTTTCCTTCTACTCCATACTTTTTCTTCCACTTCAGCATGTATTGCATACAATTAAGAAGTTTACTCACCATGTACTTCTCATCTCCTTCAAGAGCTAGGGCTTTACCGGTTTTACTTCCCATCTTAATTTGGTATTTTAGGTTTATACAATTTTTGTTTTCTTTACTTTGAGGATCCTCAATGCAGGTTTAAATTGACCTTCCACCAAATTCTCTTTGCAGTCAATTTATCCTACGAGTCGCACTCTCAACCACACAAACTCCAGCGCTTTTTATTGTTAGGCCTATCCAGGACGGGTGTAAAACCCTCCAACACAGCTTGGAAAAACGGACAAAAAAAGAATCTACGCCCTTCTTTAATTAGGAAAAAGAAGCTCTATCTTTTCTTAGCCCGTTCCTTCCACTGGGAACCCAAGCTGTTCTTTGGCCGGAAAAACGTACAAAGAAAAATTTACACTCTTCTTTTATTAACAAAAAAGAAGCTCCGTGTTTCTTAGCACGTTCCTTCCACTGGGACTCTAACCCAAGCCAGATCCCTCAGCTTGGAAAAACAGACAAAGAAGAATCTACGCACTTCTTCGATGAACGAAAAAGAAGCTCTCCTTTTCCTAGCCTGTTTCTTCCCCTGGGACGAACCCAAGCTATATCCCGTGCACTTCTACCTTTTACACGTTTCACACAGCTCAAACACACCACTTTTGGGCGTTAACTTACTTGTCCCCTGGTTCGTTGCACTGCCGGATCCCGTCAATCCACCTCTGTCAGACGAAGGCAGACCTAAGACGCTGGCCCAGCGAAGAATTTCCTTCCCAGGTCTTTCTTTATCAGGTCCTCCTAATGGACGCTGGCCCGTCGACGGTGTACAGCGTGTCGTCCTCCGTCAGCCAGATGGCGGGTATGAGGGTCCCGGGTTTCGGCACCAAAATGTTAGGGTGCTGCTCACTCTAACCTATTTTGCAAGAACCACACTGGAGACAAGTTAGTCGTTTTAGACACTTGCAGGTGGAGAGTTCATTCGTCGCTGTGCATACAGCAGTGTTCGAATGAGATCCGACTCAGGCCTCATCAGGTGCATATTTATTGAGAGAAACAGAGTGGGGTTGAAAGTGGGGGTGTGGGAAGACAGGATGGGGTGAAGATGGGGTTCACGACGTTGTGTAAACAAACCAACTTTGATTGCTTCCTCTGCTAGTCAATCAGTTGAAAAGATCTTAGCACTTTGTTCTACTACTTTTGTTAAGACAGGACAAGCTAGGTAAATTATTACAGGTTACATTCCAACATAATCACACAATGAAGATATTCTGTAAACCCTAACAATATTTATGATAGTAAATATAATAAAGTCCTGGACTGTCCCCTGGACTTCATTGAGGATGTTGGACATTGTGGGTGAGAGGAGGACGTTGATTAAGCTTAAATCCATCATGGACAACACCTCTCACTCCCTCCATGAGAATGTGCGGTCCCTGAGCAGCTCCTTTAGCGGCAGACTTTTCCACCCTCGGTGTAGGAAGGAACTGTTCCGAAAAGAGGTCCTTCATTCCCTCTGCTGTCAGACTTTACAACATGCATGCCAGCTGATAAAATGAATGTGTTTCATCTCTACTAGCAGCACTTGTGTTTGTCCTTGTCTGTTATTTACCCTTTTTTGTAATTCCGGCAATTCTGTAATTCTGTTTTATTCTTGCACTCGTATTATTCTTGCACTCATATGCGCTGCTGTGACAAGTGAATTTCCCCGCTGTGGGATGAGTAAAGTTCTTTCAATCAATATCTGCATAGTGTAGGCACTGCTTTCATCTTGTATTACATTGAGTGCCAGATTTACATGATAAACACTACAAATCTATTTAAACTGCTTTCTGCTTAGCATCAGTAGCTAAACTGAGAAAGCCAGTACAGTCAGTTCACAACAACAATCTGCAAAATACACAAAATAATAAATATAATAAAATCATCAATGTAACAGACCCCTGATAGGTGAACTACGTTTTTTTGATGCTACCATTTTTGGGGCATTAGTAAGCAATTCAAAACGTATGTATTTTTCAGGGTCAACTACTCACTGATTTTTGCTATTTGCTGCAGGGGTTGGTCGCTCTCCCCAGCAAAAAGCGCCATCTCAACATACTCAAAATGTGTGTGTTGGGTTCACAACATTTATCTGAACAGAATATGTCTTCGATGGCAAGCGACTTCTGCAGAAGGGCACAACCCCAGACACACAGCGAGTGTGGCTGAGATCCGCGCCTTCCCTCAGTTTGGTCGTGCCTTTTATTGAGGAACAAACAATGGGGCAAGTGTACATGAATGCATAGCTTCTCTAGACAGGAAGGACATTCCACAGCACAACAGGATACTATCTCGGACAGAAGCAGTATGGCTGACTTTCATGACTTTAGCTAGACGAAAGACGTAGTCTTAGTGCCTATGGGACGGATACCCCTGTGGCGGTCTCATGACCTCCACTTAAATAGGACGTTTGTCTGCTTCAACTATCGCATGACAACCTCATGTCCTGTTTATGGATAGCTAACAATAGGGCTTATTGTATAGCGCGACTCGTGACTCCAAACATAAGTTCCTTAGCCAGCCATATGCTCCCAAGTCAACATCACGAGGTCAAAATGTCACATCCTGTAGAAGATCTTGCACACATAAGTAGATACATAGAATCCAATGATAAAAAGTATATTTTTCCCAACAGTGTGTGTTTCTTTGTTGGAGCAGGGCATCTTAACCAACAACTTTAATCACGTCACGTTTTTTCTGGTCTCTGGGTTGGTCAACTTTAGACTGTAAATAGTTCTTGGTGAAGACCTACCTTTTCACACTGCACTGTGAATGTTACTTGTTGTGTTGGTTAAAATTAGCTAACTTATTTTTTAGTTAAACCTTGATGGTGATAGAATATTTTGCATGAGGTATGATAATCATGTATTTTTTAGTTTGTAGTAAATATGCAGTTATTTGGTTTTCTATGACACCGTCATAATGTAAACTGGACTTTGTTCTAAAGACTGTGTGCTTGCATTGGTGTTTTATGTCCATGTGGCAACATGCACTCTGTCTGACCTACATGTGCCAATCAGCTACAGAACTGAGGCATGGAAAAGCACACACACACTTAACCGGTGTCCATGAACACACTAAAAAATGCATGAAAATTTCACATCACAATTGACACTCCCGAAATTATGATGTTGTCAGTGTTATCATATTTCAGAATTAAATTTAAACTAAAAGATTATAATAGAGCTGTCAATAATAAATATTTATAGAATTTATGGTTCTTTTTTTCAGTGGTTAATTTACACATTTTTCCCTATAGCCCTTGATTAGAGGTATACTGTATACAACCTGTATTTTGAGTACAAACTAATTTTCACAAACAAATCCACACACTATCAAATTACCCAAATGCACCCGTACCTGATTTGATGGCGCAGGTTTGAGACACAAAGGTTTATGCAAGACAATGATTAATCTTTGGGTTCTTTACATAGCAACTTTTTGGGAGCCTGAAAATGTGTTTGGAAGGGGAATCCCCTAAACTACATCTACATTGAAGATTGGTTATCTAACTCACATATGTTTCGGTATGTTCTTTTCCCCAAACTAAATACTACCTATTTCACATTCCAATTTACTCTGCGTAACTGATCAAAGCTTGCTTTGATGTGTTCTCTCTGGATACAACTAACACAATCTAAAATTGAAATTTTTTATAATTTTTTCTTTTGCGTGAAAAGTTGGTGATACTGGTGCCCTCAGAAAACTTCATTGTTTACAGCACAGATTGCGAATATGGTGTGACACTGCCTTCTAATACTGGCTTTGGTAGCACACACTGGAAACTTCTGTATGTGCTTCTGTAATTTCAATAAGTAATGTCATACATGACGTAACATTTGTACCCTGTACATTGATACGTCACTGCAGAGCTTTGTCCCTCAAGATGCCCCGTCCTTTTCTTCAAACTATCATTCACCCACTGTTTCCGGCTTAGACCCAGAGCAACACCCACTCCTTCTGTCATATTGATTTCATTTTTTTGGTGCATTTCTAACCCTATTGTAGTGTACAAGTACATTTGCAGTCCACCTTTAACACAGCCTTAGTCCCCACTGAAGCCCATGGCAACTGGTGGGAAAGAATGGAGGCTTTGTGTGGTTTAAGGCAGTGGTCCCCAACCTTTTTTACGCCACGGACCGGTTACGTGTCAGAAATATTTTCGCGGACCGGTCTTTCTATAAATAATACATTTATATAAATAAATGATACATTTATAATAATTATATAAATACGAATGAAATGAATAAAATGATACGACTGGCATTAAAACAAGTATAAACAACATCAAAATAAAACTCACCTTTACGTTGAATTAGTGGGAGCACTGATCTTGTTTCTCAGAAGTTCTGAGAAAGTGTTCTGAGCCGGCGTAATCCGAGACGATGACACCCGAAATGATTAAGGTTTGTCTTTTAATACAGGACGCTTGGTCTCCATGTGTCGAAGCATTGCCTTGTTAGCTGGCCTGTCGCCGCCACATAGAGTGGGCTTACTTGGCTCGTCAGTCACCTGTGGCGATAAATGCATATTTTAAGTTGGACTCCAGAAATGTTCTTTTAAATGCAGCTTTCCTTTTCTTAGAAGTCGTACCCTCTTCTTCTTCCGTCTCATTGGGCTTTTTCCGAAACATCTCTGTTTCTTGCTCATTTTTGCTAGCTTCGCGGGCTCTACTAGGGTGACATGTCAAGTGACCGGGACGAACGTCTTGACCTGAATTAACCTGTGTCACGAGATACAGCTGCACCAACGGATGGAATTGGGAGAGAATCGCTACATTTTTCAGAATAAATTCTTAATCATTTTTGCTAGCTTTGCGGGCTCGACTGAGGAAACATGTCACTTGACCGTTTTCTGTAATATTGGGATATGTGCTTTTATGTAGCTGGATGCCCCTTCAATTTTTTTTTTTTTTACCTCAAAGGACATACGTATGAAGTGAATAAACCTGAACACAGTTTATGTATGCTGGCTGATCGGCTGAAATTCTAAATTGGATTGCGCCTGGTTTAGATTCGCAGTTGGTTGTCCCTTGCAGAGATTTGCGCATTAAGCAAAGCAACACTTTTATTTGGCTGAAATCGTGACATATAAGTATGGTAGTATGAACACAAACAATGTATCCCTGTGCTCCTGCCGTAAATTCTGAAAATAATGGTCGATACATCAACATGATGATTCAAGACTTTAGGAATTGCACTGTTTGACAGATGGTATGAAAAACTACATGAATGGGACTGAGAGTAGTCACAGTAAAACGAAAAGAAAATGCATTCAATACTGCAGTCTAATTTGAATTTTTTTTTTTGTCAAGTTGTCATTTAGTCAGTGTTGTCGTTGGACAGTGTTGTTGACCCTTAAGATTGATTTTAGGAAAGAGGTGAGAAGGAACAAAGTATGAAGTCCAACTGAATGAGAAATCTGAGAAACAAAGTAATAAATTACAACATTACACAAGTTAATATGCTGATCATTTGAAACATTTACCTAAACTAATGTGGCCGAATTTCCATTACCATGTTGATTAAATAATAACTTAAATGAAAGATGTAATGCAGTCAAGTGCATATTAAAAAGCATAATGAAAGTTTGAGCTTTTTGCTGGATTTTTTTAAAATACTGTATTACATTTGGACACAGTACAAAATTCACTGTATGAAGAATTTTACTTTTTAACATAATTATCTTATTGGTATCCTGCCTATCCTATTCCAAGTAGAAAAAAATAACCAATGAAAAATATGTGGACATTGTGGCAGAACAATAATTCACTACACCCCAGTTCAATTCAAAAGCAATTTTTGACAGTCTTGTAATTTGGGTGGTCACTATCAATTAGTTTTTAGAATCAACATGCTTCAAGTCAAGAATCACTTGTCACAAGATGCTGAAATATGGTGAGGGAATAGAATTTATTATTAATTATTAACTTAGTTGCACTTCTCTTTTTATTTTGCAAGTTTGCTTCTTTTAACCAGGGGCCCCTTTCTCTCTGCATTAAAATTTCAAACAGGAAGACGATGTTACCGCACACCAACATTCTTTAGGGCAGAATACAACTGCCTTGTGAATCTGATGTCTTGGTTAACCAGAGAGATAATGAAACAGAGAAAAGCATTTGGATTTTGGAGTTCACAACATGATGATTGAACAGATTGTAAAGGTATGGCACATGTATTTATCTTTTTTGTAAGAAAAGGAGAAAAACAGGAAGGCAAGTAAAGGGGAGCTTTATTATACAGCACATTTCACACACAAGGTAATGCAATGAGCTTTGCATAATTAAAAGTCAATAAAAAGCATTTATAATTGTTGTGCTCTCAAGTTAGCCCTTGCCACTTCAATTCCTTTCAAACAGCGCATATTCCACCAAAACCTTTTTTTAAGACCGGGTATTTTAAATGGTATTTTTCCACTGGAAACGTGTATGTTTATATTTTTAGTCTTTTATACATTTAATAATATAAAAATGTTTTACATATAAATGGAGATTTCATCTGGCATTTTAAAAACGTTGTTGTTGGAGTCTGGTGGCTGATGTACTGGAGCTCTGGTGACGTTCTGTATGTTTTTTTTGACAAAACCCAAATATTCCCCGTAAAATATTCTGAATGTCAGATCCTACATATATTTTATAGGTCACCAATTTTGTTTTCACAGTAAACACACCACTTTTGTTTTTGCTCCCATTTTGTGTGAGCTAGACTGAAAGATCTAAAAAAAATTCTCCAAACACAAAAGGCCATTTCCCTCAAATCTGGTTCACAAATCTCACAAATTTGTGTTGGTGAGCATTTCCTTTTTGTCAAGATAATCAATTCCACCTCACAGGTGTGGCATATCAAAATGCCTATTAGACAGACAATAAAAGACACTCCAAACTACTGCGTTTTTGGACTTGGGTTTCATTGAGTTTAAATACTGACTTTGGCCTCAACGAAGCCTCCATGACGGCAATTAACCCACTGACCTCATCATTCTAACAAGAGAGTATTTTACCTAAGCACACTTGCATGCTCAGAAGCAGTTGAGTTGACATCAGTTGTAGTGTGTGGTGTGTCCAACTGCCAAGTAGACTGTGTGGGTGTTGGGTGGCTCATAGCAGACGCGCTCTGACTGAAGAGAAGAGGATCCTATTTTTACCCCTTCACAGCACCCTCATATCACAACAGCTGTCCCGAAATCTCCTGTCTGTCCGGGTTCAGGAATAGCCTATCAACGCTCTTACCTTCTCCAGTCATGCATGCTCTCTCTGCGCTCCGACAAGTTGCTTGCTCCAAGTTTATAAAGTTTAACTAGTTTTCAATCTGACAAAACTGGATCTAAGGAATTGCTTCAAAAGCAGGTAACGTTTTGGGAAATTTGTTTAAAAGGGCCAGGTCTCCAGAAAAGAACGTCAACTCTGGTAACACTATTTTTAGAATATTTAGTTGTTGTCTGCTCATATGGCTTTTCATTCTGAAAGAAGCGTTTAACACCAACAGACATTTTTCTCTTCCCATTTGTATGTTAAAGCACAAGACTATAGTACACCTTTCCTGCTGCCATGAAATTCACAAGTTTCTATAGATAATGTGCTGCAAATTGCATTGAGAGATCTGGTAGTGATTTGTTTCTGTGAGATTGTAATGGGTAATTTGTACAACCCTTTCCAATAGTAATTTTATTATTGTAAAATGTACATTTTAAGGATTTTTTTTTAGTTTCTGATGAATTTTAGTTCAAGTAATTAATTCTATGCTATAGTTTTTTGAAATAACAATGGATTGAGCAGACTTTTCTGTTTGGGTGGGTACACAGTTGAAGTACCTATCTTTACTACCGTAATTTTTGGACTATAAATCGCGTTTTTTTTCATAGTTTGGGTGGGGGGGCGACTTATAATAAGGAGCGACTTATATGTGTTTTTTTTTCAAAAATGTTCCCAAAAAAAAAAGTGAAACCGCGATGTAGCAAGGGATTACTGTAATTTGAATTTCAAATGACGTCAGCAACGCGGCGTGGCGCGGCGGTTGTTTACATAAAGGACAAAGATTGATCACGGGATGACTAAGATGAGGAAGGGCCCCACGTACTACCGGCATCATTAGCGGCTTTGTTTCTAAGTGACACGGCGGACGAAGAGTTTGAAAGATTTGAGGATTTGGAGTGACACAGAAGGTTTAAAGAACTTGTATGGCTTTTACACACACCCGGTCCTACTCTACGGAGCTCTCTTTCACCTCCGTGGATTGAAGTCGGGGGCCGGCGCTCGGCCGGGTGGCTGTCCAAGGACGGTGGATGGGGCTCGGACATGGCTTTTACGCACGCCCGGTCCTACTCTACTGAGCTCTCTTTCACCTCCGTGGATGGAAGTCGAGGGCCGGCGCTCGGCCGGTTGGCTGTCCGGGGACGGTGGATGGGGCTCGGTCATGGCTTTTGAGCACGCCCGGTCCTATTCAATGGATCTCTCTTCCACCTTTGTGGCTGGAAGTCCACCCCGCCACACGCCTGGAAGTTTTGTTAAATAAAGAGCCGTTTACCAAACCCACGTCTTTCCTTGTACTTTATTAAGGCTACAATATAGTTATATACTAGATCTGTGGAATAACAACGAGGCTGACGTCAGGGCTCACGCGCGGCGTTGTTGACAAAGGACGAGGAATTTGATCGATGGATTTCAAGAGTTTTTTTTTTTTTTTTTTTAAATTTAATGATTTAGAGTGCACAGATGGTTTGATAATATTATTGCTTATATAATAGTTATTTGATTTCTAATTTATATATTGTTATATGGGCCTGTGGAATATTTTGAAGTGCAAGCGCCGTCAGCGGCGCGCACCCATTGTTGACAAAGGACGATCGACGGATTTAATGAATTGGAGTGACTCAGATGGTTTTATAAACGTGTTATTTCTGTAATAGTTTTTTTTTTTAAATAACTCTGAATGTTACGTCAGGGTCGTTCTCAGCTCTTTGTTTGTGTTTATGTCACATTAGCATACCGTATCGTTTAGCCTGTTGTTGCTCGTCCATGACTGTTCTTGGTGTTGGATTTTGTCGAATAAATTGCTCCCCAAAATGCGACTTATAGTCCGGAGTGATTTATATATGTTTTTTTTCCCTTTTTTGGGCATTTTATGGCTGATGCGACTTGTACTTCGGACCGATTTATAGTCCAAAAATTACGGTATTACTATTTTTTTGTCAGCTATATATTATCTTGACGTTGGTATTGGGGTGCACTATAGCATGACCCAGTATTGATATTATGACATATTTAGGCATGTCAACATTGAGTCAACACGAAACAGCTGCTTGTATGTTACAGCAGTGATTCCCAACCAGTGTGCTGTGAGGGATCAGTGTGCTGTGAGAAATTACCCAGTGTCAATTATTAAGACAAAAAAAGGTATTTACTTTCCATCAGGGGTGTACCGATACAGTTTTTGACCAATGACACATGCTTCAATATCAGAGCCTAGCGACACACTGTATGGCTTTTTTTATACGATTTGATACGGTAAAAGCAATTTCTATACGATATTTCAATATTTTGAAATAGTAACAATTAGGGGTGTAAATCGCGGGTTTTGTCACGATACGATATCATATCGATACAAAGAACTACGATACGATATTTGCCGATATCTTAAAGCCTGCTGCGATTCATTCACGATATATCGCGATATAGTGCTCTATGATCGATTTTTTTTTTTTTTTTTTTAATAAAAAATATAGAACAATATCCTGATTTATAACAATTCATACGCAAAATCAACAAGGTACTGCAAACTCTTTATTTAGGAAATTACAAGAATTTTGCAGTATACAAAGTGCTTATTTTAACACTGAACTTTGCTGTCGTGTTTTTTCTTTAAATGTGCGGCGAGATTTGTGCTCCCTTAATATTTGTTTACCGCATGGCAGGATTTACAAACTGCACGTGTCTTGTCCGTT
This sequence comes from Syngnathus typhle, assembly GCF_033458585.1. Classification (NCBI taxonomy): domain Eukaryota; kingdom Metazoa; phylum Chordata; class Actinopteri; order Syngnathiformes; family Syngnathidae; genus Syngnathus; species Syngnathus typhle. Next base: position 16,865,925 of record NC_083743.1, read on the forward strand.
GAGCCATCTTTTCTTTGGAATCCAAAGTGCTTCCAAACTAATGATTTGAAGCCTAAAGGGGAGCAAATTTCCTCGTCTTTTTGGACACTAGCCATAGCACCAGCCCAGGAGCAGCGTACTAGTTGTCGACTCCCCTTTCACGTGCCTGCTCTGCTCACAACACAACAACGCCGGGCGCACTGCTCCCGGAAAGAGGAAGCGAGCAACAATGAACTGGATTTCAAAATAAAGTCGCGTCTAATGTCCGAGGTCAAACACGGCGATATAAATCGATGTTTAAGTTTAGCATCGATGCCAATAAATCGTAGAGCATTATATCGATTAATCGATGTGTATCGATGTATCGTTACACCCTAGTAACAATGGCTTTTCTTTAATTAAATCTATACTAATTAAAAGTAACGCTAAATTATATATTTTTATAGGATTGTTTTTTAATCAAGTTCATCTTTACTGTTTCCAAAATGTAGAAAAACAGCATTGATATTACAACTAGCTAGTCCTCTTAAAATTCTAGCACAAAGTGCAACAGAAACAGATCATTCTATATTTAAATGCAAACTTTCTTCATCAGAACATTGCTGTTTGGTACATTGAATGAGTATTTTGATGGATGGTTGAGATGTCCTATTGTGTGAGTGGTCATTGCTAGCACCATTTATTTGTCTAGTTAGGAAGTTAGGTAGTTAAGTAGTTACAGTCAACAACAATTGCTGAGTATTGTTTAATTTCCATTGCCAGCATTGCAGTGTCACCTATTCTAAAGGCATCACTCACTTTGGGAAGGTTGAGGTGTTCAATAATTGTGCGCTGATGTTTTTTTTGTCAGGGATAAAATCTATCAATTATGTGTTGCAGAGTTACTCATTTAGTTTAATTCTCACATTCTTCCTAACTCCACAGCCCATTACAGCAGATCAGCCAAAATGGCATTCTCATCTCGTTTTTCCTTCTGGGAGCAAAAGGGAAGTCTCGCTTGGAAATTTTGCAAATAAACCTAACCAAGCATGGCGTTTTGAATTAACACACTGTCACATTTTGCCACTGTGTGTCAGACAGTCAGAGATTCTTAGAGTCTATGCTTATTTTATTCATTTATTTATAGTTAAGATTCAAGAGTTTTTTATTTGCCATGTTTGAGCGTGCCAAACAAGGAATTTGATTTCGGTAAAATTTGTTTTTAAATTTGTAATTTGTAAAATTAATTGTATTTCAGTAGTGCACAAATAAGTTTGGGTGATAAAAATTGCCTGAGTTCTCTTGAAGAACAATCAAGATGATGCACGTTTTGTGGTTTGCATGGGTTGGTGGACAATGCTTTATGTCAAGTAGAAACACTTTTATATGCTGTCATTTGTATTGAAATATTTAGGTCAAAGAGGAAAACAAGCCAGACAGCAAAAATGTGAGTGATTTTCTTTTGATAGTAAGATACATTAGTAGTCAAGCAAGGTGTGTGTTAGGTTTATGATTTAAGATTGATCACCAGTAACAATAATAATAATAATAATAATTTAGCATTAAATTTTCTCTTTTAAAGTAAAATAGATGATTGACATTGTATGATTACTACATCATACTGGATCTTCCTTCTCCCCTTTTTCGTCTGTGAGTAGTCAGATACTAGTGACGGGCTGTCCAATCGAGCCAAGTCTGTTCCTGCTCTTGACACTGGAAGGGGGATATACCGGGCATTGAGCCCCCCAGCTGTTGCATCTTCAGACGTGGTTGGTCGAGTCAGGAGTCCCTCGCCACCTAGAGTCAGAACACCTGTTAAAGTGCCAGAACGTTTCAAAAGCCCTGAGCCATCATCGTCACCATCATCAAAGATGGCAGAGCGGTTCAGGAGACCTGAAGCAAGACATAATTCTGTGTCCCCAAACCTGATTACAAATGGTAAGCGAGAACAAAATGATGTTGCACCATGTGTGAGCTTGCCGGACTCTACAGATGATCAAGGTCTGACTCGCAAGAAAGTAGTGAAAGTAGTACGTCGTGTTGTAAGGAAAGTCCTGCCCTCGGAGGTAGAAGAAACTGCGCCAACACGTGCATCAGAAATTCCAGAAGTAACCAGAAATGGTACTGCTCCAACTTCTGTGTCCAAGGGCCCACTGATGTCTGCATTCTCTTTTAAACACGAAACAATCAAAACAGAAGACAAAGAAGACATTTCTCGAGGATCAACCGACTTGATGATGAGAGGCAGGACAAGAGAACCTCGATCGAGAATACGTAAAGGTGACCATGCAGAAACAAAAGAACTGGATAATAAAATTGATAATAAGGAGAAAAAGCAAGTTGAGACCAACAAAGAGATGAAAGAGGATACAGTCTCCCAAAGGTCTCAAGAGGACAATTTATGTCCTCCTGTACAATCACCAGTAATCCCTGTGACTGAAAAAGGCGCACCTTCAAATAAATCAATTCCATCGTCACATTTTACCAAGTCCTCCCATTCCAGAGCGACATCTTTGCCACAGGTCTTTGGCTTCGTCCCAGCACCCAAGCCTACGTCTTTGCGTCCACCTCCAGGCTTTATACCTGTTACTAGACCAACAGCCTCTAAAAAATCCATCTCTACGAATGCAGAAATTGCAGCAGTTCCAAAAAAGACCTCACTTCATCCATCATGTCATCATGTCTCAAGCAATCAGCATCCTGAAGTGAACCATCCTCATCAAAGTGTCAGCTCTCGCCCTATGCCTTCTGCACCAGAAGTCAGTCCCACTCATCAGCCAGCTGTCGGAAAACAAGAGGTATTGTTTTATTACGATGATCTTCAGAATAAAAAATAAAAATAGAAAATTACAATTTTAAAGGGAAAGTAAACCCCAATATATTTTTACAATATGTTGATCTGCCCACTCTTGTCTAATTACGGCCTTCTGATTTATCTTGTGTTTGTAGAATGAGGTAAGTGGCAAAATTCACCCATTTTTATCCATCTCAGGAGCGGCCATTTTGCCACTTGCTGTTGACTGAAAATTAGATCATGGTTACCAGCCTCTGGTCAGAACCCATCACAGGTCACTGGATTTCTGAAGCTGAGCCATTATTGGGTGTGACCTGAGACCTGGCTACTGTGATGACATTTTCAGTCGACAGCAAATAGCAAAATGGCCACCCCCTGAGATGGATAAAAACTGGTGGATTTTGCCTGTTAAGTTCATATTCTACAATCGAAACATAATCAGAACACTGTGTTTTGACACGTTGGGATGCACAGAACATTGTTAAAAGAAAAATTTGGGGTTCCTCTTGCAGTGATAACTCCTGAATTTCTAAAACCTCCATACGTAATTCTTTAAAACATGGGACTTTTGCAGTCAATAACCTGAGCTCCCTGAAGATACTTTGCCAGGCCTCAGCTGCAGTCAGCTTCAGTTGTGACTTGGTGCTTGTTTGAAGTATCGGATCAATTCCGAAACTCACACGTAGCCTTTAAAGTACAGCAAGTACTGGTGTAATGAGCTTGTGTGAATTGTTGACGTTAAACATCTATGTGCAGATTTCTTGTTCTCCAATCAGTGTACAGTGCATTGCAGTAATCAAACCTGGATAAAAGATAAGCATGGATGACATATTTTAGGTCTGACTAATAGAGGTACGGTTTCAATTACTAATGCTTAATACCACCAATTCCTTTTCTCAGAGTCAGCTTTATTGTCAATTCCTTCATGCCAAGACATGATCTGGTACCGAGTAGATTTCAAGATAGTTTCAGCTATGCCGGTCCGTTATAGCTATTTTGTGGAAGCATTCCTATACCCATTTTGAATGATGAATTTTTCTTCTCTTTTTTTTTTTTTTTTTTTTTTTAGGAAACTTTACCTGTTTTTAGCTCATTTATTCCTATGTAAACCTCACATGACTAAAGCAAAAAAATTGTTGCATTGGACAATGGTCGGAAGGAATTCTGGACCACGTTCGTTTTCCACCGTGCACTGTGATTTTTTACATCGTGTGTTCGATAAAAACTTGAAAACGTACCGTAAATGTTTTATGGCATTAATTTAAGCAGACAGTGTTTGTTGTTGGGACTTAAATTAGAACAGATCACATTTCATGAGTAATAATGATAATGATAATAATAATAATAATACATTTTATTTATAAGGCGCCTTTCAAGCCACCCAAGGTCGCCGTACAACATAAAATAGCATATACACTTGAAATTAAAATAAAAACATAAAAAATGACTGGAGAGAAGAAGAATACATCACACAGTTTGCACTTTTCATAAAATTATTTTGTGCTCCATAAAAGCAACAAAACTTAAGTTAACAACAAAAGCGAAACAACAAATCAAAGAGGATAAAAAAGCACAAGGCAATAAAATAAAAATTACACATTTCATGCAAACACTCAACTAAATCCAAATTCTTGGCAAAGTTTAATACCGTTTTTTTCCGTGTATAGTGCGCAAAATTTAACTAATTTATTGTCCTAAAATCTGGGGTGCGCAATATACATGGGTACAAAAAAAAAAATATATATATTTTTTTTTAATTTTTTTTTTTTTTTTTTTTTAAGTCCCAATGATCGTCACACACGCAGGGAGGCAATGGGTCCCATTTTTATAGTCTTTGGTATGGTCTTAACTAGGCTGGATGTAATTTTTTTTGTTGGCGTTGATTTCTCCGACTGCCCGTAAACGCACCACCGCGCTTCGTGCGCGCACGGGACAGCAAACGAGCAGGTGATCGAGCAAGCGTCTGATACGAGAGCATTGCGGTCGCATGGAGCGTGTTTGAAGTGAACAGCAGAGAAGAAAGGCAAAGTGTTGTGAAATAAAATGCACAGAACGGATGCGCAAGACACGTCAGCTATATAAAGAGCGAGAGTTGTTTTCTTCCTATTCGTTTCAATTCACAGTTTAATTAGCAGTTTCAATCAGCAAATAACAAAATGCGTATTACAGGTAATATTTTATTTCACAACACTTTGCCTTGTTCCTTTGGTCTCTGCTGTTCATCCTAAAACACAAAGGCGCTCTTTAAGCAATGCGACAGTGAGCGCCCGGCGCGCTGCGGTTGCGCGACCGCACCAAATTAAGCTCCCTGCGCAGTGCGCACTGAGGTCCACTTAAATTTTAGAAAGTACATCAGGACTTTAAAAATATCTTCTAAATTTCAGCGACGGCTCTGTCACAATAATCGACCAGCCCGGTGCAGTTGGGCGGTCGGCGGCGCGCTACGGTTGAGCGTTCTCTCGCACGCTCTCTCTCTCGCTCTCTCTCGCTCTCGCACACACGCAAACCGGATATCATACGGAGGCCGCCATTACAGATGCGCAGAACGGATGAGCAAGACACGTCAGCTATATAAAGAGCGAGAGTTCAGTTCTCTACCTAAATCCGTATTACAGGTAATATTTTATTTCACAACACTTTGCCTTGTTCCTTTCTTCTCTGCTGTTCACTTCAAACACGCTCCATGCGCACGGAGCGCGGTGGTGCGTTTACGGGCAGTCGGAGAAATCAACGCCAACAAAAAAATTACATCCAGCCTAGTTAAGACCATACCAAAGACTATAAAAATGGGACCCATTGCCTCCCTGCGTGTGTGACGATCATTGGGACTTAAAAAAAAAAAAAAAAAGAAATTAAATTTTTTTTTTTAAAAAATTCATAAAAATTGGGTGCGTATTATACATGGGTACAAGCTTTTTTCCAGCATCAGCATGCCATTTTTAGGGGTGCGTACTATACATGGGGGCGCACTATACACGGAAAAAAACGGTAATTCACTTTCAATTTAGTACATTTGGTGATGTTTTTGGAGACACTTTCATCCAGACCAGCTCAGTGGCGTAGTGGAAGAGTGTCCGCCCTGAGACTGGAAGGTTGTGGGTTCAAACCCCGGCCGGGTCATACCAAAGACTATAAAAATGGGACCCATTGCCTCCCTGCTTGGCACTCAGCATTAAGGGTTGGAATTGGGGGGTTAGATCACCAACTGATTCCCGAGCGCGGCACCGCTGCTGCTCACTGCTCCCCTCTCCCCCAGGGGATGGATTAAAATCACACGGGGATGGGTTAAATGCAGAGGACAAATTTCACCACACCCAGGTGTGTGTGTGACGATCATTGGGACTTTAATTTAATTTAATTTAATCTGTATAAAATCAACGTGGTCTTTGTTCCTACCAGCTGATTGACACATAAGCTGATAATTACTTGCCCTGAGTTGTCTGCCATTCTATACTTTTTGTAATTTTTGCATTGATGCCTTTGGAGTGAATGTAATTCTGTTTGGCCTATAGGTAACACTGATCAGTCCCACCGAGGAGGCTCAAAAACGGCTAATGAGGATCTTCAGTGCACCTGTAAATGTCCGCACTGTCCGTTTGCATTGTGCGAAGTGTGCATTTTGCTTTCTGGGCAGTTGTTTTATTGTGATGTATGCATTGTTCTCGTGAAAGACGAAAAAAACAAACTAAATAACCAACATGAACTCCCTTGGTTGTCATAGCGAAGGTATTGCTGGTCTGTGATCTGACATCATCAACGAATATGGCAACTTAACTTGCACTGCAAATTAACCCGTGGTTGCCATTCCTCATATGCGTATTACTATTGTATTTAAAAAGAAACGCAGCAAAGGAAAGTGAAGGCAGAGTGCCTGTCACTCTCCTGCCCGTCGTTGCAGTGTGATGTGGTCGATCCCCTTTGACTATATCACTCACTGTTGCCTTGTAGTTCAGTTAATTACTAAATTCTCACCTTTGCTTGTCTTCTCAAAGTTGAAACGCTTAAGGAAAAGTATAAACTGTCAAGGGCATTAGATTTGTACCTATTAAGAATAAGCAACAGGTGGTCACGCAAGTTTTTTTGACTGTGGATGTACAAAGTCTACACATTGTATGATCATCCATTTCCGGCTTTAAAATTAGTTATTTTGTGGGTGTAGTTTGTAGTGACATTTTGTCATCAAAAACACCTCTTGAGTTTTTCCTATGACGTTATCATATCTATTGTAGTTTTTGTCCGTCACAAAGCATTTGAATAGGGTTGTGCTGACATTTTATATCCACTGTATACTAATAGTGAATGCTAAGGGTTGGGCCAAGTTTCAGCAGTTTATTTTCAGCAACTATTCTCTGAACTCTTACATTATTATAATTACAGATCCCAATTTGACAAGTGCTAGTTAGTTTTTATGACTGTAAAGAATTGTCACTAAGACTTGTCATTTGCACAATTTTCACTTGTTTTCTTTTTGCATTGTCTTCATCCAATGTTTCATAGTGACCTTGTATTTTTTTCCTCTTCTCTTTCTTTATCCCTCTCAATGGATTACACACATTGCTCACATTGGCTGCAATTGTCTCTCTGTGGCTACTGCGGTTAAGGTGGAGCCGCCAGTCAGTGTTGCGTCTACTGTCCAATCTACTGCCCTTGTAGCTTCACTGCCCCATAAGCCCCTCCAGGTATCAGAACTGTCCAACTTTCCTTTGGGCCACCTTACAGGAATTTGTACTCGAATGATTTGTCAGAGTGTAAGGCTAAGATTTCTTCCTCCGTTCCCTCTTTTCTCACGTTTAATTTCTGTATTTGGTTCATTTCACATTTGAAGGATACCATTTTAATTTGGTGTGTCACTGATTCATCTTTCAAAGCATGCATTAATATACTCTGCACGTCATATTAAACTACAAAACCTCTGTGTGCTTGTTGATGGTTTAAGATTTACTGTTATTTGGTCTTTATCGTATGAGAAAAATATGCGGTAATCCCTCGTTTATCGCGGACAATTGGTTCCAAGACCACCCGCAATAGGTGAAAATCTGTCAGCCTCTCATTTTTAACATACATGCATTTTTTTGTGTATCAATAAATGTATATTAAACCGTATAAGTGCATATGTTATCATTAGAACATTAAATAATAGTTTCAAGCATGTAAATACTGTATTAATAGTATAAATGACATACAGAAAATAATGTATAACTAATATAAATATAAATATGATACGTGTGTGCGTGCGCATGTGTGTGTGTGTGTGTGTGTGTGTGTATAACATGTAGATGTAGCTAAACTATACAGACTGTAAATATGTTTTTAGAACTCTTATATATAACTTTTTTATAACAAGGTACAAGTGTATGTACTGTAAATATGTTTTAGAACTCTTTTATTATATTTTTTTATATGACAAGGTACAACACTAAATATATTTTTAGAACTCTATTATAACAACCTTTTTATAAGTGTACTTACTGTAATTGTGTGGGCACTCCCTGCCTTCTGCTGGCGTGCGAGCAACCTTTGTGCCATAATTCCTCAATTTAGAATTTTTATTCTGTATTCTTGAATTTTGTATTAATTTTTTTTTTCTTTTAAAGATCCGTGATGTACTGAAGCCGCGATAAATGAACCACAATGTAGCGAGGGATTAGTGTATTTTTACTCTCTCTATTTATGGGCTGATTGGACATTGGATTGAGTATTCTGGCCCAATTTTATTTCATGCGTATTTTAGTGGTCAATTTATTAAGCAGATAAAGAAAAATTCCCATAATGGGTTGTTAAAATAGTCATGATTTTCTAGAATGATCCTTTGGCACGAGCTTTCTTTTTGTGATACCATGGTGTAACTGCTCCCAGTCAACTGATTCGCTGACAGGAGATACATACTTGCATCTTGTATCTAGGAAAATAGATGAATAATACTCACATATGATGCATGTACTATATTCGTCTCTCAGTTGTGACTGTAATTTTCCTACACTACAATATTGTTTTGTATTTGAATACACAAATATTACTTCAAAAGGTGATTTTAGACCAGTTAGTGGCTCATAGTTCAAATTACTATGTCCAACCTAATTTGGTAACGATATTTTAAATATTTAAAAACTACTCTGTATTGTTTCTATTTCACATGTTCCCATGTTTTCTTTGCTCAAGTGAACTCTAACCTCCTTTTTGCTGGCCAAAAGGAATCAGTGGAAGAGGACTCTGTAGCCCTCCTTCAGTCATCTCATGCTGCTTCTAAGCAGTCCCAGGTCTGATCTGCACAATACCTGAGTTTATACCTCCACACAGAAATCACAAATCACTGTTAAGTGCTGTGTTACAGTCACCCGTTTTGCCTGCTGAGTTTAATTTTTCCGAGTCACCTTTTTGTTCTCAATAATCATGCCTAGCTTAAAGGGGACATATTATGGAAAATTTACATTTCAGTTTCTTACTAACAAACAGCACTGCTTCTGACGTGCCTCCTCACTCATGAAATTTGAAATAAACAACAACGATTTTTTTTGCATTTTGACAGAAGAATGTTGAACATTTTATTTAGACTCCAGGGAGTTGTTTTACACTGTGAAAATCATTTGTAATAATGTGTCTCCTTTTGAAAGATAAAAGCTTTGCTTATTTTTTCATTGTGTTTTTGCCCGTTGATAATTGATGGATGGAGGTGTGTTGATGTGCTTTCCACACTTACAGATATGACTTTGAAGGAGCATGTATTGCTCAATGGACTTTCTTCAGTCTATTTTTCACTGCATGGTCCACCTCTGTTAGGGCTGGTGTGGAACTGGAAAGACACCAGGCTGACTTAAAGTCATCTCCATGGTGCCTTGGTCACTTATTGTCTCTTTGTCACTTAGGTAAAGACGGAGGAGCAGATAGCAGCAGAGCGGGCTTGGTATGGCTCTGAGAAGGTCTGGCTGGTCCATAAGGAGGGCTTTTCCTTGGGTGAGTTAACACTGCTTTGCATGTCCTGGTTTGAACCATTACAAGATGATCCTGATTCATGACATCCTCCTACTTGTGGGTAGCAGTGACGCGTAAGCATCTGGGCTCCATGTGGCACTATGAAATAACAGTAATTTCCCACAAGCCTTTGTGAAAGACCTGGATTATTGAGACATCGCCATAACGTCTGGACGACAAGACGCCAATTTTTTCCCCTCACTTTGAACTCATGGCTTTGAATGTGACGTGATTATGGATTTTTACTAAAGAGCTTCATGTCACACATTTACTGATAGTCTCGTCACATTTTGCGTGTGAAAACGAAGAGGTTGAATAAATATTTGGGGATAGCTAAGTTTAAAGTTGGAACGGGTTGAATTAGTTGAAAAATTTAGAAATTTTTGAGAATTTGGATTGAATTTCAAAATTGAAAATTTTGAATTTTTGGTAAGTGGGAAGTTGTGGAATAGGTAGGCAAAAGATGAACATTTGAGAGTTGGAACTGGTTGAATCAGTCAAAAAATGTAGAAATTAGAAGGGTAAACGTAGGTTGTTTAAAGTTGAAATGAGTTGAATCGGTTGAAAAATGTAGAAGTTACAGCAAATGTTGAATGCCCCATAGAGAATGAATGGGAATTAAAAAAAAAAAAATTGCGGCAACATTTTTTGAAATTTGGAACAAAATGAAAACTACGGGTTTAAAAGGTTCACTTCGGAATTCGAAAGTTGAAACGGGTTGAATCGGACAAAAATTGTAAAAGTTAGCGCAAATGTTGAATTCCCCATAGAGAATGAATGGGAATTAAAAATTTTTTTTTGTAAAAATTAGAGCAAATGTTTAATTAAGGTCACTTCTGGTTTTATTTAGTGCACTTCTGGTTGAATTAAGGTCACTTCCGGTTTATTTGGGCCACTTCCGGTTTAGCTGAGGTCACTACTGGTTTATTTGTGTCACTTTAGGTTTAATTTAGGTCACATCCGGTTTATTTGGGTCACTTCGGGTTTGATTTAGGTCACTTCCGGTTAGATCTGGGGCACTTCCATTTTAATTTAGGTCACTTCCGGTTAGATTTGGGGCAGTTCCGGTTAAATTTAGGTCACTTCCGGTTTGATTTGGGGCACTTTCGGTTCACGTCCTGTTCATGTTGGGGCACTTCCTGTTCATTTTGGGCCCTTCCTGTTTGTTTTGGTGCACTTCCGGTTCACTTCGTGTTCATTTTGGGGCACTTCTGGGTTAATCCAAGATGGCCGACACACTGTGGAAGTAGGGGAGAATTGATGAACTGGGTAAGTATAGTGGAAGTTGGGTGAAGGGGGTGGATATGGTAAGCAAAAGATGAACAGTTGAGAGTTGGAACGGGTTGAATTGGTTGAAAAATGTAGAAATTAGAGATGAAAAACTAAATTTTGTGAAATTTTGCGGAAATTTAAAATGGGAAAACGTGAATTTTTTGAATTTGGCAATTTTGGGAATGTCAAGAATCTTTCCGAATGGGATTTGAATGTGCTGAATGATGTGAATTTCAAACTGGAACGACGTAAATCTGAAACGTTGAATGTGCCATTAAGAATGAATTTGCGAATTTTGCAAAAATGGACAATTTTTGGAAAGAGAAAATGCAAGCGCTTATGTAATGAATATTTGGAATACGTCAAAAGTGGAATGGAGTGAATCGGTTGAATTATGCGGAAGTACCGTTTTTTTCCGTGTATAGTGCGCAAAATTTTACTAATTTATTGTCCTAAAATCCGGGGTGCGCATTATACATGGGTACAAAAAAAAAAAAAAAAAAAGAAATTTTTTTTTTTAATTTTTTTTTTTTTTTTTTTAAGTCCCAATGATCGTCACACACGCAGGGAGGCAATGGGTCCCATTTTTATAGTCTTTGGTATGGTCTTAACTAGGCTGGATGTAATTTTTTTTGTTGGCGTTGATTTCTCCGACTGCCCATAAACGCACCACCGCGCTTCGTGCGCGCACGGGACAGCAAACGAGCAGGTGATCGAGCAAGCGTCTGATACGAGAGCATTGCGGTCGCATGGAGCGTGTTTGAAGTGAACAGCAGAGAAGAAAGGCAAAGTGTTGTGAAATAAAATGCACAGAACGGATGCGCAAGACACGGCAGCTATATAAAGAGCGAGAGTTGTTTTCTTCCTATTCGTTTCAATTCACAGTTTAATTAGCAGTTTCAATCAGCAAATAACAAAATGCGTATTACAGGTAATATTTTATTTCACAACACTTTGCCTTGTTCCTTTGGTCTCTGCTGTTCATCCTAAAACACAAAGGCGCTCTTTAAGCAATGCGACAGTGAGCGCCCGGCGCGCTGCACCAAATTAAGCTCCATGCGCAGTGCGCACTGAGGTCCACTTAAATTTTAGAAAGTACATCAGGACTATAAAAATATCTTCTAAATTTCAGCGACGGCTCTGTCACAATAATCGACCAGCCCGGTGCAGTTGGGCGGTCGGCGGCGCGCTACGATTGAGCGTTCTCTCGCGCGCTCTCTCTCTCGCTCTCTCTCGCTCTCGCACACACGCAAACCGGATATCATACGGAGGCCGCCATTACAGATGCGCAGAACGGATGAGCAAGACACGTCAGCTATATAAAGAGCGAGAGTTCAGTTCTCTACCTAAATCCGTATTACAGGTAATATTTTATTTCACAACACTTTGCCTTGTTCCTTTCTTCTCTGCTGTTCACTTCAAACACGCTCCATGCGCACGGAGCGCGGTGGTGCGTTTACGGGCAGTCGGAGAAATCAACGCCAACAAAAAAAATTACATCCAGCCTAGTTAAGACCATACCAAAGACTATAAAAATGGGACCCATTGCCTCCCTGCGTGTGTGACGATCATTGGGATTTAAAAAAAAAAAATAATTTTTTTTTTTTTAAAAAAAATTCATAAAAATTGGGTGCGTATTATACATGGGTACAAGCTTTTTTCCAGCATCAGCATGCCATTTTTAGGGGTGCGTACTATACATGGGGGCGCACTATACACGGAAAAAAACGGTAGTAGAAGGACAAAAAAGTGAGGAGAATAAAATTGAAGAAGAAGAATAAAGTGAATGGAGTAGAATAACATAAGTGTGAAGGCCTTCGCCTTCACACTAACTAGATGTGTACAGCATTGTTTGGACAAAAGTATTTCTGGGTGTTTAAGGTTGATTGCTTATTTAGGGGTGCCTCATGAAGTGATCAAATGTTGCTACTGAAAACTCCAATGTGGCAAAAATGATAAAATGTTGATATGATTTAATGATTGTTTTAAGGCTGTTAGAGATGAAAGGGTATGAACAAAGATTATTACAGTCATCAGTATTATCACATCATTGTATAATTTGCTGACGACACGACTCTGGTGGGTCTCATCACCAAGGGAGACTAGACTCAATACACTGCTGACCACGTGGTGCAGGGACAACAACCTCCTGCTGAACGTCGACAAGACCAAGGAGATTCTTGTGGACTTCCGGAAGGGTCACACCCAACACCTGCCGCTGACCATCGACGGTGCTGTGGTGGAGAGAGTGAGCAGCGCCAAGTTCCTGGGGGTGCACATCAGTGAGGATCTCTCCTGGTCCACCAACACCGCATCACTGACAAAGAAAGCCCAGCGCCGCCTGTACTTCCTGCGGAAACTCAGGCGAGCGAGCGCCCCTCCGGCCGTCATGACTACATTTTACCGCGGCACCATTGAGAGCGTCCTCTCCAGCTGTATTGCTGTTTGGGGTGGCGGCTGCACTGACTACAACTTGAAGGCCCTGCAGCGCATAGTGAATACGGCTGGTAAGATTATTGGTGCTTCGCTCCCCTCCTTGAAGGACATTTACACCTCCCATCTCACCCGCAAGTCGACCACGATTGTGAGTGATGTGAGTCACCCCGCTCACTCTTTGTTCGAGCTTCTGCCCTCTGGGAAGAGGTACAGAAGCCTGCGCTCCCGCACCACCAGACTCTCAAACAGCTTCATACTCCAGGCTGTCAGGATCCTGAACTCGCTTCCCCGTTCTGCGTAGCGTTCTGTACTTTTACTGTCTGTATGCACACTGGCTTTTATTCGTTGTGTTATCTATTTATTTATTATTTATTGTTACTCTTATTATTTATTGTTTGTGCCTTCTTGTTTTTTTATATTGCGTCGTTTACTTGTATGTCTATCGTGTAATATGTTTTGTCACCGTGGGATAGGGAAAACGTAATCTCGATCTCTTTGTGTGTCTCGGCATGTGAAGATGTTGACAATAAAGCAGACTTTGACTTTTTTTGACTTTTGACTTTGATACTAGTTACATGCATCTATAATGTACAGTATGTTGAAGCTTTATTTAGCATTGCACTACAATCTTTGCACATTAGTCATGTATAGAGCAGCAATGAAAATAAATGATCATCCGTGATAAACTGAAATGTACTTACACCATGCCTCACTTAATGGCTTTTTTTTGCCCCCCTTCGTTGTCTGCATACAGTCCAATTCTCTTGGATTACCGTATTTTCCGCACTATTAGGCTTTATAAGGATTATAAGGCGCACCTTCAATGAACGGCCCATTTTAAAACTTTGTCCATATATAAGGCGCATCGGATTATAAAGCGCATAAAATAGAAGCTATACTGCAAACAAACTGAGGTTGACTAGGGTTGCGGTATGCATCCACTAGCCAATAACCAACGAGCCCTCTGTAAACAATCGCGTTTCTCAAACGATCTCCTATAAAATGATCGGAACTGACTAAAGTTCGATCTAACGCATTGGTACTACTTACCTATGTTTTCCTTCCATATCGATCCGTAGATTTACTCGAAACATTAACAGAGCAGCCTATTTTGACATGAAATAGCCTCGTGCGTATAGCAGCTATCGTTATAGCATTAGCCATCCGCAAATTCCCATGAGCCTCAGCTCGCAATCTCCCATGAGCCTCAGCAAAGTGTAAACAATCACGTTTCTCAAACGATCTCCTCTAAAATGATCGGAACTGACTAAAGTCCGATCTAACGCATTGGTACTACTTACCTATGTTTCCCTTCCATATCGATTCGTAGATTTACTCGAAACATTAGCAGAGCAGCTTATTTTGACATGAAATAGCCTGGTGCGTATAGCAGCTATCGTTATAGCTTTAGCCATCCGCAAATTCCCATGAGCCTCAGCTCGCAATCTCCCATGAGCCTCAGCAAAGTGTAAACAATCGCGTTTCTCAAACGATCTCCTATGAAATGATCGGAACTGACTAAAGTTCGATCTAATGCATTGGTACTACTTACCTATGTTTCCCTTCCATATCGATCCGTAGATTTACTTGAAACATTAACAGAGCAGCCTATTTTGACATGAAATAGCCTGGTGCGTATAGCAGCTATCTTTATAGCATTAGCCATCCGCAAATTCCCATGAGCCTCAGCTCGCAATCTCCCATGAGCCTCAGCAAAGTGTAAACAATCGCGTTTCTCAAACGATCTCTTATAAAATGATCAGAACTGACTAAAGTTCGATCTAACACATTGGTACTGCTTACCTATGTTTCCCTTCCATATCAATCCGTAAATGTACTCGAAACATTAACGTAGCAGCCTATTTTGCTGGTGAAAAAAATCTCAGCATTACCTGGTACGGTTAATAACTTCTCCTTCTCCTTTTCCTTCTCCTTGTCCCTCTCTTGCTTCTCCTTATGATGCTTCAACTGCTCCTCCTTCTCCTCTTTTTTTTCTTCTCCTTCCCCGATTTCTGTTCATTTCATTATGATGTAGCTCCCTGCCTGTTGGTAACACAAGTGTATATATGACTGACACAAATGTATGCTGGCTAATGTGAAACTATTGTCGTCTTTGCTCTATGCGCAGCAACGGTGGTAAAAGCTGAGCCAGGGTCCCTGCAAGAAGGCAAGGTGAAAATCCAACTAGAGCATGATGGGACAATACTTGATGTGGATGAGGATGATATTGAAAAGGTGAGTGAAAGAATCAAGGAGAAAAATAGATGACTGCCTCATCTCTCTCCAGTATTCCCTTGCGAGTTCGAAATTCATCACAGTTCATCATTCACACACCCTCTATATTGCACTTTTTAAGCAATATCATGAGCAAAACGTCTTCCTTGCCACAGGCGCTCACTCCAGCTTACTGACAAACAGGTTAATGTCCTAAAAATCCATAATATTGCGGCGATCCTTTTAATAATTTCAGAGGTTGAGAAATACTAAAGTCTCGCACACAAATTTAAACAATATCCGATGTTATTGTGGCACTCACTCGGCGAGTACTTCAGCACAAAATTCAATGCGAGTATAGTGACGTGCTTCGTCCATGAAATGACGAGGAGGACATGTACAAGGTTAAGGTGGTCTTTTCAAACGGCTCTCCGCTTCATGCTTCTGTGTTCCTCATTCTGGGGTAGGCACTTGAAGCTTTGGAGAATCACAACAGACCTTTTCCTCGTCTGGGAAAGCCAGTTTAAAAAACAATTGAGTATTCTTGTAATCACACAAATTGGCGACAGTGCAACAAGCTCCCAAGTCATGTAAGACGATCGCTTAAAATGGAAAGGTAGACACATATGTCATTAAACAGACTTCAGCATGAATGAAGGTGGTGTAACAAAAACATACATACATTTCTCATTTCTGGATGAAATGTAAACTTTTCCAAAATGATTGTTTTTTTGTATAGCTTGTTGCACATATTTTACATGGATCGAAATATTTATTTTCTGACTTAACCTGCTTGTTTCAGGCCAACCCTCCATCATACGATCGGTCCGAGAATCTGGCTTTGCTGCTCTATCTTAATGAATCCAGTGTGATGCATTGCTTGCGGCAACGCTATGGAGGAAACCTCATCCACTCCTATGCTGGACCCAACATGGTGGTTATTAACCCTGTCAGTACAGCCTCCATGTATTCAGAAAAGGTAACTGACAAATATATCTCAAACATAGACTACAGTAATCGCCAAAGAAATTAAAAGATGAATGGGCTGCATTTATGTTTTGGTTTTTTTCTCAAAATGCAGGGCAGGGCTGTTAAAGGCAATGAAGCAGTTACGTGGCCTCAGATTTACTCATTGCTGTCAAATTTAGGCAACCGTAAAATGTCATATACCGTATTAGCCTGAATCTAAGACAACCCTGATTATAAGGCGACCCCCTCTTTTTCAAGACTCAAGTTTGAAAAAAGACTTTTTGAACACCAAATTTAATTTTTATACAGAAAATGATTGTATCTGAAACAAATGATCAGGACAATATATTCGAGAGAAAAAGCATGTTATTTTGCCTCCTTCAAATCATGCAAAAACTGTCTATCACATCTTAATATCTGAACATTTAAATATGTAAACTAAAGTGCAATCACATTTGTAAATGAATGGCTTCTGTTTTTTGAAATGTAAATAAACCAATCTACTGTGACAAAATTGCAATAACTGCATTAACTATCAAAGTGAAGTCTAACTGTAACTGTAGTCTTGAAACAAATCTGAATAAGGAAAAACATTGCAATAAAATAATGCAAACTGCTACCGCTATTGTTGGGGAGCCTGAGGACTGTATAGTTGGCTCGGATGGTTATGCGCTTTTCGCTCCCGGGTGTCGGTCAGAACACAGAAGGAAAGACGTGGTTCAGTTTTGATTGCTTTACTGAATTATTGGCAAAAAAGTAACAGGCACTGTGGCTCATAGGGGCATACAGACAAACTGGCAAAAGGCTATAGGCACATGTTTGGCCGTAAGGATGTGAGAGCAGGTGTGTGTAGTGTACATGGGTGAGTCTTTTAGTGTGTGAATGTGTGTGTGTGTGTGTGTGTGTGTGTGCGTGTGGGTGTGTGTTTCTGCAACAGACATAAATACAGCACGTAAGTCAACGCTCAACTTCTGACGTCACACACTAGTAAACGGCACACATTACAGAACTAACTGCGCGTAACGGTTCCGCTATACTAAATAACCATAAAGGAAATACTCTCGACAACAAACCAAACACAAGTCATTGAGACAACATTTGCTGGCGACCCTTAGTCGCCGTGCCGCTGCGTAACGGCTGTAGTCATGCGTGTAAGATGCGAGGCAAACTTAAATCAAACGTCAATCAATCAATCAAACGGCACGCACACGAAGCAAACCGCGATCGGACAAATGGCACAACAGTGGACAGTAGTAACAATGAAATGTATATACAGTCAAACCTCGGTTTTCGACCACAATCCGTTCCAGAAGGCGGTTCGAGAAGTGAATCGTTCGAATTCCGAATCTATTTTTCCCATTACAAATAATGAGGAAAAAATTAATCCATTCCAAGACTAAAAAAAACGCCTTTTGTAAGCATTTTTTCATTTGCGCATTTTTGTCCGATCGCGCAACTGCAGCGCACCGCCGAAGGCGCAACCGTAGTGCGCCGCCGACCGCGCAACTCCACCGCGCTGGTCGCATTATTGTGACAGAGCCGTCGCTGAAATTTAGAAAATATTTTTAAAGTCCTGATGTACTTTCCAAAATTTTAGTCGACCTCAGTGCGCAGGGAGCTTAATTTGGTCCGATCGCGCAACTGCAGCGCGCCGGGTGCTCACTGTCGCATTGCTTTAAGAGCGTCTTTGTGTTTTAGGATGGCTTTACTGCTCCCACTTGTTTTCTTTGGAGGCATGATTAGGAGTTAATACAATCCTCAAAGTAACAAAAATACAATAACAATGAACGGAGTCAGTGGGCATCTGGGTTGTGCGGTCGGGTTTTCTCGGGTCGTCTCGGCTCATCTCGCGAGGTTCGACCTCCGAATTTTTGTTCGACAACCAAAGCAAAAAATCTCGTGTTTTTCGTTCGAATTCCGATTTGTTCGAGAACCGTGACGTTTGACTATACTCACTTTGTGTCAAAGATGCACATGATCACAGCAACATACTCAGTCGATACCGGCAACCTTTAACTTACCGCTGCGCACAAGTGAATGGGTATACTGTCCCTTAATGTAAGACGACCCCCACTTTTTCAGTCTTATTTCAATGCAAAAAACATGGTCTTATATTCTGGCCAACACTGTGGGTGCACATCAGTGAGGATCTCTCCTGGTCCACCAACACCGCATCACTGGCAAAGAAAGCCCAGCGCCGCCTGTACTTCGTGCGGAAACTCCGGCCGTCATGACTACATTTTACCGCGGCACCATTGAGAGCGTCCTCTCCAGCTGTATTGCTGTTTGGGGTGGCGGCTGCACTACAACTTGAAGGCCCTGCAGCACATAGTGAAGGACATTTACACCTCCCATCTCACCCGCAAGGCGACCACGATTGAGTCACCCCGCTCACTCTTTGTTTGAGCTTCTGCCCTCTGGGAAGAGGTACAGGAGCCTGCGCTCCCGCACCACCAGACTCTCCAACAGCTTCATACTCCGGGCTGTTAGGATCCTGAACTCACCCCCCCTTTCTGCGTAGCGTCCTGTACTTTGCGCTATGCTTACTGTCTGCTGTACGCACACTGGCTCAGTTTTGCTCCTCTTATTTATTGGGTTATTTGTTTATTATTTATTCATCACTCATTTTATTTATGTATTATTTATTAGTTATTGTTTGTGCCTTCTTGTTTTTATTTTGTGTTGTTTACTTGTATGTTTATCGTGTACTGTGTCTCGTCACCGTGGGATGGAGGAAACGGAATTTCGGTTTCTTTGTGTGTCTGACATATGAAGGGATTGACAATAAAGCTGACCTTGAACTATGAACTTTTTGAACTATGTCCTCCTCCATCAGGTGATGCACATGTTTAAAGGGTGTCGGCGTGAAGAATCGGCTCCTCATATCTACTCTGTGGCCCAGTCGGCCTACCGTAATCTTCTCACCACAAGACAAGACCAGTCGATTGTACTACTTGGAAAGTCTGGTAGTGGCAAAACCACCAACTGCCAGCACCTTGTCCAGTATTTGGTCACTATTGCTGGCAGCACAGGCAAAATCTTCTCTGGTAAGCATTAATTATACTTTTTAAAGTGGTAGTAAACCCCAATTTTTTTTGTAATAATATTGTCTGTGCAGCCCAACGTTTTATTTCTGGAATATGAATTAAACAGGCAGAATCCACCTGTTTTTACCTATCTCAGAGGGCGGCCATTTTACCATTTGCTGTCATCGGCTCAGTGGCATAGTGGTAGAGTGTCCGCCCTGAGACCGGAAGGTTGTGGGTTCAAACCCTGGCCGGGTCATACCAAAGACTATAAAAATGGGACCCATTGCCTCCCTGCTTGGCACTCAGCATTAAGGGTTGGAATTGGGGGGTTAGATCACCAACTGATTCCCGAGCGCGGCACCGCTGCTGCTCACTGCTCCCCTCTCCCCCAGGGGATGGATTAAAATCACACGGGGATGGGTTAAATGCAGAGGACAAATTTCACCACACCCAGGTGTGTGTGTGACGATCATTGGGACTTTAATCTTTAATCTTTAATCACAGTTGCCAGGTCTCAGGTCACAGGTTACGGCTCACCAGTTTTGCGAAGCTGAGCCGTGAACTCATATTCTACAAATGTAATATTAATCAGAATGCCAAGTTTAGACGAGTGGGGGCACATACAACATATTATTTTAAAGAAAGTTGACTTCCCCTGTAATGAAGACTGAATTCAAACTGAAGCACAAAGTAAAATTCCCTGAATTTCCGGACTACAAAGTGCACCTAATTTAAAGATGCAACAGTTAAATTCAGCTGTAGAAATATATGTACGGTAGAACCCCGGAACTCAATGCTAATTCATACCAGGAGGAGCGTTGAGAAGTGAACCAGTCGAGTTCCGAAGCAGTTAGTTTAATTTTGTCTTTAACAGTACATAAAACCTCAATAAAACAATGAAAATACAGTATAGCTAAAGCTTAGACCACAGTCTTACACAATCCATTCGCGGTGCTTGACACATTGGACATTTAAAAGACAAATAATACATATTTTGTTTACAAAAGTTGCGTGCGGGGACGGATTCCCAAGCTTTGTTCGAGAGCGGAGGCAAAGATTTTTGGGTCATTTGGACATTATGGGTCAAACTCTGTTCTGGGGTTCTACTGTACATACAATGGCCATATTGCTTCATTAGCCGCATGTGGCTATGTTATTGCAGCAGTCAGTTGAGCCTTTTCTGTTGCCCGTCCTTGCTTATGGAATTACCTCCACTTACATGACAAGCCCCCTGTCTGGCCATTTTTAACACTCTTTTGAAGACCCATTTTTATTCTTTGAATCTTTGGATTTCGACTGACTTTCGACTTAGTTATGCTGCTGTATATTAATTTGTGTTTCAATTTATTGTTTTCACTGTCTTTGTTGTTGTCCCACTGCTGTATGTAAAGTGCTTTGTTCCAGCTGTAGCTGTTGTGCTATATAAATGAAGTTGTATTGTATTGATGTTAAAAAAGTAGATTTCTCTCCATATCACTTAGCGGAGAAGTGGCAAGCAGTCTACACAATCCTTGAGGCTTTCGGGAACACTTACACTTCAATGAACGCCAATGCCAGTCGTTTCTCACATGTAGTGTCGCTTGACTTTGATCAAGCTGGACAGGTGGCATCTGCATCTATTCAGGTAACACAGAATAGACATTACACCTTGATCTATTGTGCTGTTTAATTGCGCAAAATCTGTTAAAGAGCAGTGGCTTTTCCTGTTTTCTTATTCTGCTTAGACAATGTTGCTGGAGAAAATGAGGGTGAGCAGACGACCGGACAATGAGTCAACCTTCAACGTTTTCTATTATATGATGGCTGGGGCTGACAGCACCCTGAGGTGAATGTACTTGTATCTTAGTTGCCACAATATATCCAGTACCATATATTTCCAGTTCTCTTGGCAGGGTTTCTGAATAAAACATTGATGCTCAACTTTGGCGGTGAGACCCCGAAATGGGTCACAGAGCCATTTTGGGTGGGTTGCAAATAGGCAGGAAAAAAATAATAATCCCATAGCTTCTGATCATTGTATTTGTTTTTAATTTGATGTTCTGTATGGCCTGGGAGTGTAATATATAATTTACAGTCAAAACTCGGTTTTCGATCACAATCCGTTCCAGAAGGCGGTTCGTGAAGTGAATCGTTCGAATTCCGAATCTATTTTTCCCATTACAAATAATTTTTAAATTTTAATTTTTTTCATTTGCGCATTTTTGTCCGATCGCGCAACTGAAGCGCAACTGCAGCGCAACTGCAGCGCAACTGCAGCGCAACTGCAGCGCAACATCAGCGCACGGACGAACGCATAACCGTAGTGCGCCGCCGACCGCGCAACTGCACCGCTCTGAAATTTAGAAAATATTTTTAAAGTCCTGATGTACTTTCCAAAATTTTAGTGGACCTCAGTGCGCAGGGAGCTTAATTTGGTCCGATCGCGCAACTGAAGCACGCTGGGCGCTCACTGTCGCATTGCTTTAAGAGCGTCTTTGTGTTTTAGGATGGCTTTACTGCTCCCACTTGCTTTCTTTGGAGGCATGATTAGGGGTTAATACAATCCTCAAAGTAACGAAAATACAATAACAATGAACGGACTCAGTCGGCATCCGGGTCATGCGGTCGGGTTTTCTCTAATTTTTCGTTCGAATTCCGATTTGTTTGAGAACCGGGACGTTCGGAAACCGAGGTTTGACTGTATTTAAAGCTTACTTACAGTAAGTACTGTAGGTTAGTAATATATTATGGCTCATTCCGATGTGCGTACAAAGTTAATTTGATTCTCTCATAGAGCATTGAAACAGTTAAAGTACATATAATGGCAGACTGTTAAATTACAGCCGTTATTAGACAAGCATGTGTCAGAAATGTTTTACTCAGGATGTTACCAGTGACATTTAAATAGCCTCTCAAATACAAATTGCAATTTTGGTTTTTATAGTGCAATTAGTCAAACTGTGATAACGTAATACCGTTACAGTTGCTTTGGTCTGCATCTTTGATTTTCTTTTTTTTTTTTTTCCCCAGTTTTTTTCTTAAGGAACGCATCAAAGTACCGTATTTTTTGGACTAAAAGTCGCTCCGGAGTACAAGTCGCATCAACCATAAAATGCTCAATAAAGGGGAAAAAAACATACCGTTTTTTTCCGTGTATAGTGCGCCCCCATGTATAGTACGCACCCCTAACAATGGCATGCTGATGCTGGAAAAAAGCTTGTACCCATGTATAATACGCACCCAATTTTTATGAATTTTTTTAATTTTTAAAAAAAAATTTTTTTTTTTTTTTAAGTCCCAAAGATCGTCACACACGCAGGGAGGCAATGGGTCCCATTTTTAAAGTCTTTGGTATGGTCTTAACTAGGCTGGATGTCATTTTTTTTGTTGGCGTTGATTTCTCTGACTGCCCCTAAACGCACCACCGCGCTCCGTGCGCAGGGGAATGAGGCGGCTCTGTATGGGAGATACGTTGAAGAGGAATAAAAACAACCTTGGAAACCAAAACTTGCCCCTCGTCGTGACTCGGAGCCGCAACAAATGTTTCGGATTTGTGTAGGGTACATTGTGACAGACGGCAAACTAGCAGGTGATCGAGCGAGCGTCTGATACAAGAGCATTGCGGTCGTATGGAGCGTGTTTGAAATGAACAGCAGAGACGAAAGGAACAAGGCAAAGTGTTGTGAAATAAAATATTACCTGTAATACGCATTTTGTTATTTGCTGATTGAAACTGCTAATTAAACTGTGAATTGAAACTAATAGGTGGAGAACTGAACTCTCGCTCTTTATATAGCTGACGTGTCTTGCGCAACCGTTCTGCGCATCTGTAATGGCGGCCTCCGTATGACGTCCGGTCCGCGATGGAGATTAAAAAACAAACAATATTTGACAATAACACACCATCGAGGTTTGCACCATCGCATCAAACGATGTGTCGTCAATTATGAATTTTACTAAGTGTGTTGGGCAGGATGGCTGAATGCGATGCGCGATTGACAACAAACAAGAAGAAAGGTGAGTTTTATTTCGGGGGAGATTTGTCATGTCTCGTCCCCAGTTTTGCTATGTGTCTAGGTTGCCATAGTTTCTGTTCGTGTCACCCCGCTCTTCCTGTGTCACCTCAATCGATGTAACGTGTTTTGTATTTAAGTCCTGTCTGCCCCTCGCTCACCGTTGGATCATTGCATGTGTTACTGTCATTCTGTTCCTGTCTTTGGTAATGTCACCCTGTCTTTTTGTTCCACGACTTTGTCGGTCAGTCCTGTTGTTGGTTTTGTTGTACCATGACTTTATTTAAAAAAGAAAAAAAAAAATTAAAAAAAAAAAAATTAAAATTTTTTTTCTTTGTACCCATGTATAATACGCACCCCAGATTTTAGGACAATAAATTAGTAAAATATTGCGCACTATACACGGAAAAAAACGGTATATAAGTTGCACCGGAGTTTAAGTCACATTTTGGGGGAAATTTATTTGACAAAGTCCAACACCAAGTAAAGACATGAACCAGCAAAAACAGGTGAAACCATACGGTATACTAACGTGACATAACCACAAACAAGGAGCTGAGAACGGGCCTGATGTAACATTAGCAGTTATTCAAATAATTATAACATAAATAATACGTTTATCAAACCATCTGCATCACTCCAAATCATTAAATTCTTCGTCATTTCTGTAAACAACGCTGCGTGTGCGGCGCACCGCTGACGTTGGACTCGTCGTCAGTTGTAGTTCAAATTATTCCACAGGCTCATATAAGGATATATAAACTACAGTTTTTTTCCGTGTATAATGCGCAAAATTTAACTAATTTTTTGTCCTCAAATCTGGGGTGCGCATTATACATGGGTACAAATTATTTATTTATTATTATTTTTTTTTTAAGAAAATCATGGTACAACAAAACCAACAACAGGACTGACCGACAAAGTCGTGGAACAAAAAGACAGGGTGACATTACCAAAGACAGGAACAGAAACCAAACAGACATCATGACAGTAACACATGCAATGATCCGACGGTGAGCGAGGGGCAGACAGGACTTAAATACATAACACATAACATTGATTGAGGTGACACAGGAAGGGAGGGGCGACGCGAACAGAAACTATGGCAACCTAGACACATAGCAAAACTGGGGAGGAGACATGACAAATCTCCCTCGAAATAAAACTTGAAATCACCTTTCTTCTTGTTGTCAATCGCGCATCGCATTCAGCCATCCTGCCCAACACACTTAGTCAGTAAAATTCATAATTGACAACACATTGTTTGATGCGATGGTGCAATCCTTGATGGTGTGTTATTGTCAGCTCAGTGGCCTAGTGGTTAGAGTGTCCGCCCTGAGTCTGGAAGGTTGTGGGTTCAAACCGCGGCCGGGTCATACCAAAGACTGTAAAAATGGGACCCATTGCCTCCCTGCTTGGCACTCAGCATTGAGGGTTGGAATTGGGGGTTAGAAGGAGTGGAGCTCTTTACAACCCCTAGGCTTTGTCTCCCTCCTTGCACAGTTATTGATATAATAATATGTGCTAAACAATAAACTATAACTAAACTAAATTGTCAAATATTGTTTGTTTTTTAATCTCCATCGCAGACCGGACGTCATACGGAGGCAGTATCACTGAGCATGCGCACTATGGATCCGATGCGCAGAACGGATGCGCAAGACACGTCAGCTATATAAAGAGCGAGAGTTCAGTTTTCTTCCTATTAGTTTCAATTCACAGTTTAATTAGCAGTTTCAATCAGCAAATAACAAAATGCGTATTACAGGCAATATTTTATTTCACAACACTTTGCCTTGTTCCTTTCGTCTCTGCTGTTCACTTCAAACACGCTCCATACGACCGCTATGCTCTCGTATCAGACAAGGCTTGCTCGATCACCTGCTCGTTTGCTGTCTGTCACAATGTACCCTACACAAATCCGAAACATTTGTTGCGGCTCCGAGTCACGACGAGGGGCAAGTTTTGGTTTCCAAGGGTGTTTTTATTCCTCTTCAACGTCTCTCCTATACAGAGCCGCCTTTTTCACATGTCCGCACGCCACTTCCCTCTCTTTTCATCTGATCGCGGTGGTGCCTTTACGGGCCGTCGGAGAAATCAACGCCAACAAAAAAAAATACATCAAGCCTATTTAAGACCATACCAAAGACTATAAAAATGGTACCCATTGCCTCCCTGCGTGTGTGACGATCATTGGGACTTAAAAAAAAAAAAAAAGAAAATTAAAAAATGTTTTTTTAAATTTTAAAAAAAAAAAATTGGGTGCGTATTATACATGGGTACAGGCTTTTTTCCAGCATCAACATGCCATTTTTAGGGTGCGTAGTATACATGGGGGCGCATTATACACGGACAAAAACGGTAATATTTTATTTCACAACACTTTGCCTTGTTCCTTTCGTCTCTGCTGTTCACTTCAAACACGCTCCATACGAACGCAATGCTCTCGTATCAGACGCTTGCTCGATCACCTGCTCGTTTGCTGTCACAATGTACCCTACACAAATCCGAAACATTTGTTGCGGCTCCGAGTCACGATGAGGGGCAAGTTTTAGTTTCCAAGGGTGTTTTTATTCCTCTTCAACGTCTCTCCCATACAGAGCCGCCTTTTTCACATGTCCGCACGCCTTTTTCACATGTCCGCACTGATCGCGGTGGTGCCTTTACGGGCAGTCGGAGAAATAAACGCCAACAAAAAAAAATACATCCAGCCTAGTTAAGACCATACCAAAGACTATAAAAATGGGACCCATTGCCTCCCTGCGTGTGTGACGATCATTGGGACTTAAAAAAAAAAAAAATCAAAATATTAAAAAAAAAAAAGAAAATTGGGTGCGTATTATACATGGGTAGAGGCTTTTTTCCAGCATCAACATGCCATTTTTAGGGTGCGTATTATACATGGGGGCGCATTATACACACCAAATCATTAAATCCATCGATTCAATTTATGTGAACAACGCCACGCACCGCCGCCGGCTTCGGACTCATCGTCAGTTGCAGTTCAAATTATTCCACAGGCCCGTACAAGTTGCGGCTCCAATTATTCCACAGATCTACGCATATAACTATTTTGTAGCGTTACCAAAGTACCAGGCAAGACGTGGGTTTGGTAACCGGCTCTTTATTTCACAAAACAATAGCTCCACATATGAGCCAACACAGTGCTATAAGCAAGCGGCCTGGATCGCCCCCCCCAAACCGCTGCCTTCGCGCCCTTGCTAGACAATCGGAAACTATTGAAGTCTAACAACATAGACGTTGCTACTCTAAATATCTATATATCAAATAACTATAACATAAAAAACAAGTTTATCAAACCATCTGTGTCACTCCGAATCAGAAAATCTACTGACTCCGGATGTCAGTAAATGGAACTCATTGTCAGTGAAGCTCTAATTATTCCACAGCCATAGTGCGCCCTCATGCGGTTTAAAGTGAAAATAACATGTGAAGTGATCGACTATACTAGTAAGTCAGTAAAGTGTTAATGATCAAGTAAAAATTTGTAAATAATTACACATATAAGTCGCTCCTGAGTATAAGTCGCTCCTGAGTATAAGTCGCTTCCCCACCCAAACGATGAAAAAAATGCGATTTACAGTCCGAAAAATACGGTAATTCATTCGAATACATCAGGGGTGCCCAATACGTCGATCGCGATCGACCGGTCGATCGCCAAGCCACTATTGGTCGATCGCGTGACATTAAAATGGTTTTATTTTTTTTCGCACTTGACGCGTGTACAAACAAAGGCGCTAACAACACAACACAAACACGCTAGCTCACGGGTTCCCTCCAATTGTCAGAACCCTGTTTTTTTCTCTTGAACTTAAGAAAGGGTATAAAAATGAGGAGCAGCTGGCCATAGTAAGAAGTGTCACTTTCATAGGGAATAGGAGTAGGACTTATTTTTCACGATGACATATATATCATATATATATATATATATATATATACGTATATACACATATAAAAGATTTTTGTGGGTAGATCTTTGTGACTTGGTCATTTCAAAAGTAGCTCGCGAGCTGAAAAAGTTTGGGCACCCCTGGTCTACATGCATTTGTCACGTTCAGTCTCAGTTTTTTCATTAGGTACCGTATTTTCCGCACCATTAGGCGCACCGGATTATAAGGCGCACCTTCAATGAACGGCCCGTTTTAAAACTTTGTCCATATATAAAGCGCACCGGATTATAAGGCGCATAAAATAGAAGCTATACTGCAACAAACTGAGGTTGACTAGGGTTGCGGTATGCATCCACTAGCCAATAACCAACGAGCCCTCTGTAAACAATCGCGTTTCTCAAACGATCTCCTATAAAATGATCGAAACTGACTAAAGTTCGATCTAACGCATTGGTACTACTTACCTATGTTTCCCTTCCATATCGATCCGTAGATCTACTCGAAACATTCAGTTCAGTGGCCTAGTGGTAGAGTGTCCGCCCTGAGACTGGAAGTCATACCAAAGACTATAAAAATGGGACCCATTGCCTCCCTGCTTGGCACTCAGCATTGAGGGTTGGAATTGGGGGGTTAGATCACCAAATGATTCCCGAGCGCGGCACCGCTGCAGCTCACTGCTCCCCTCTCCCCCAGGGGATGGATTAAAATCACACGGGGATGGGAAAATGCAGAGGACAAATTTCACCACACCCAGATGTGTGTGTGACGATCATTGGGACTTTAATCTTTTAATCTTTTAACATTAACTGAGCAGCCTATTTTGACATGAAATAGCCTCGCGCGTATAGCAGCTATCGTTATAGCATTAGCCATCCGCAATTTCCCATGAGCCTCAGCTCGCAATCTCCCATGCGCCTCAGCAAAGTGTAAACAATCGCGTTTCTCAAACAATCTCCTATAAAATTATCGGAACTGACTAAAGTTCGATCTAACACATTGGTACTGCTTACCTATGTTTCCCTTCCATATTGATCCGTAGATTTACTCGAAACATTAACGGAGCAGCCGATTTTGAAATGAAATATCCTCGGGGGTACAACAGCTATTCGGTGACGCCCCCTGACTACAGGTGCCGTAATGTTGGGAAGCGATGCGACCTTGTAATTTACTAGTCGTACTAAAACGTACTGAAACATTTTGGCAGAGCAGTGTGTACAACTAGTATGGATCAACAAATTCATCAATTGATCCATATATAAGGCGCTTTGCATTATAAGGCGCACTGTGTTTTTTTTAGTAAAATGTAAGTTTTTAGGTGCGCCTCATAGTGCGGAAAATACGGTATTCTGATAGGCACTTTGTGTTATGTTTCAAACTTTGATATCATGAACGTACAGCACCTTGAAAAAGTATTCATACTTTTTGAACATTTTGACACCATTTCACATTTTGCCACCTCACATCCACAAACCTCGCTGTTCTGAATGAGATTTTATATGATTGACCCACACAATGTAGTTGTCAAGTAGAACAGTTGAAAATGTTAAATTTTCAAAATTTCAGGTAAAAAAAATCTAAAAATGTGGTATAAAATTGTAATTATAATAATAATTAATTTTACTCATATGGACCTAGTTTTCCCTCGCCCGGATGCGGGTCACCGGGGTCCCCCTCTGGAGCCTGGCCTGGATGTGGGGCTCAAAGGCGAGTGTCTGGTGGCCGGGCACAGCCCGAAAACAAAACCTGGGTCCCCCTTCCCATGGGCTCACCACCTGTGGAAGGGGCCAACACCGCAGGGTGTCTGGGCTCTCCCTTAGAGATAGGGTGAGAAGCTTGGTCATCCGAGAGAGACTCGGAGTAGAGCCGCTGCTCCTCCACGTTGAGAGGAGCCAGATGAGGTGGCTCGGGCATCTCATCAGGATGCCTCCTGGACGCCTCCCTGGGGAGCTGTCCCGGGCATGTCCCACCGATAGGAGACCCCTGGGACGTCCTAGGACGCGCTGGAGAGACTATGTCTCTCAGCTGGCCTGGGAACGCCTTGGGATCCCCGGGATGAGCTGGATGAAGTGGCTGGGGAGAGGGAAGTATGGGAGTCCCTCCTAAAACTGCTGCCCCCGCGACCCGACCCCGGATAAGCGGAAGAAGATGGATGGATGGATGGATGGATGGATGGATGGATGGATGGATGGATGGATGGATGGAATTTTACCTGTAATGCACTTTACATTTGCAGGCAAATCTCAAAGTGCTACAGAAAACAGGAAAGGTAAAATTTCAGCAGTAAAACTAGTAATAAAACAGATAGAATACCTTTAAAAACAAGCAAGAGTATGCTTTCCCAGTAAGATGGTCTAGGAGGGCGTTCCACAGACCGGGAGCAGTAGCCTCGAAGGCCCTGTCCCCCATGGTCTTGAGTCGCGTCCTGTCCAGGGGCAGACGGCGCTGTTGGCCTGACCGGGTTTGGCCTGAGGTGTGTGGTGTGAGGAGGTCAGTGAGGTAGGTGGGGACATCACCGTGGAGACAGTGATGGGTGTGCAAGAGAATCTTGTATATTATACGGAGGTGAACGGGGAGGAAGTGGAGGGTGTGAAGGATGGGGGTGATGTGCTTGTGGTTCCGCATCCTCATCAAGACCCTGGCAGCGCTGTTTTAGACATACTGGCGCTTTTAAATGCTCCTGCCAGGGATTCCGATGAGGAGTGCGTTACAGTAGTCCAAATTATATATATATATATATATATATATATATATATATATATATATATATATATATATATATGAAGATGAACACAGGACGTTTTTAACAGAGTGGGAAAGTTTTTTTTTTTTTTTGTTGAACGAATTGGCAAGCCATTCTGCCTGATATGTCGAACGTCATTAGCGCATTTAAAAACTTCAAACCTTCAGCGTCACTTCAGCTCACTTCATGCTAATATTGATAAGGACTTTCCAAAAGGGACTGAATTTCGCAAGCGCAAGTTGGACACTTTGAAAATTCAGGCAGAAAAACAGGTACAGTTTTTCAAAAAAATTACGAAGCACTGAGAGACTGTCACGCTTGCATTATTTCAACTGGCTTGGAACATTGCACGGGCTAAAAACCCATACAGACTTAGACAGACTTTATTGTCATTTCAAAGTCAAAGTCAGCTTTATTGTCAATCCCTTCATATGTCAAGACACACAAAGAAACCGAAATTCCGTTTCCTCCATCCCACGGTGACGAGACACAGTACACGATAAACATACAAGTAGCCCAGGCGTTCCAGTTTTCCCACCAGATGCTGTGGAATGATGGTGTTAAACGCTGAACTGAAGTCCAGGAACAGCAACCGCACGTGGGCGTTCTCTCATCCAGGTGAGCCAGGCTCAGGTGAAGAACGGAGGAGATGGCATCCTCAGTAGAGCGGTTCTTCCGGTAGGCAAACTGGAACGGGTCGAATGTTGGGGGGAGTCTGGAGACGATGTAGTCTTTGAGCAACCTTTTGAAGCACTTCATCATGATGGGAGTCAGTGCCACAGGTCTGTAGTCATTAAACGAGGTTATTTGAGGTTTCTTCGGCACCGGAATGATGGAGGCAGCCTTGAAGCATACAGGCACTGTGGCTTGGCCCAGCGAGATGTTAAAAATGTCTGTGATGACACCAGCCAGCTGACCTGCACATTCCTTGAACACCCGCCCAGGTATGTTATCAGGGTCTGGGGCCTTACGTGGGTTGACTCTTCTCAGAGTCTTCAACACGTCGGCTGAGTCAAGGCAGAGTGCCTCCTCGTCCTGATGGGGAACAGATTTAACTGCCGGAGTGTTGTTCAGTGCCTCAAACCGCCCAAAGAAGTTACCGTAAATTCCGGACTATAAACTGCACCGGATTATAAACCGCACCAGCTAAAATTGGGGGATATTTTAGTTTTTTTTCTTATATAAGCCGCACCGGACTATAAGCCGCACGTGCACACGCGTTTTTTACAAAGAAAGACCGTTCACAGAAAGCCTTTTTAAAGTTTTAATAACATACTTTAACATGTCTTTCTAAACATTGCCTGTGACGCAGCAGTAGTACCGCAGCAACACGGAAGTGTGCACGCGAGTTATTAACAAAGAAAGACTGGACACAGAAAGCTTTTTTAAAGTTTTAATAACATACCTTAACATTTCTTTCCAAACACCGCCCGTGCCGCGGCGATAATACCGCAGCAACACGGAAGTAACACAAGACTAATAGGGCTGGATTAAAAAAACATACCCGGTAAAAGTCACTGAGACGCGGCGGTAACACAGCAGCAACACGGTAGTACAGCACCAACAGGGCTCGTTAAAAAACATACCAGTAAAAGTAAAAAAAGAGCTTCATCGTCTTCATCTTCCTCCAGTGCACTGAAACCATCGAAGCCTTCCTCCTCAGCGTCCGATTGGAATAGCGTCAGATATCCTTCGCCTCACACTTTCTCAGTCTCTCTTTCGTCGTCGCTTTTATGCATTTCTTCGAGTGTGATGAGGGTCTGTTCATGTTAATTTTATTCATGCACGAAGCGCTAAATTACATTAAACTAGCGAGCGACACGTATAGCTCCAGAGTAGACGGACGGGACCACGAAATAAAGAAAAGGGTGACGCAACCGTCTTGACAAACTAGCACGTCTTCTTCGGCGCATTATCTCTTCTTCGTCTGTCTCGCTCTTGCTTCCTGCTAGAGCGCCCCGGAGGACGTAAAAATCCATAAATACGCCGCGCCGCCATTTAAGCTCTATTTCCCTCTTTGACAGCCAAATCCATTGCTTTTAACTTAAAAGCTGCATCAAATACATTTCTTCGTGTTTTCCATGAGGGTGTGTGCATGATGCGCGAAATGTTCAAAACACAAACTAGCACGTCTTCTTCGGCGCATTATTTCTTCTTTGTCTGTCTCGCTGACAGACAAAGAAGAAATAATAATAATAATAATAAGAAGAAGAAGCAATCCTGCTAGAGCGCCCCCTGGAGGCCGTAAAAATCCATAAATACGCCACGCCGCCATTTAAGCCTTGGGGTTCAAAGTAACCTTCTGAATAAAATGCATTAAAAGTTCACGCTCATTACAACTTGTTTTTGGTGAGCAAAATGTCAGAAGCAGGGCTGTGGACTCGGTCGGATTTTTGCACCGAGTCCGAGTCCGGCCTCTTGGCCATGAGTCCGAGTCCGAGTCCGGCTGTCCATTTTTTTCTGTTAATTCATGTGACTGCTTAGTCTTTATTCAAGGCTAATTTAGATCAAAATCTAAATAATTACAACAGTTTTGTGATGGCTTTGTCTTTATTAAACGTATAAACAAATACAATAAACAGATACTTTCAAGTTTTAATCATTAATTACACCATTATAGCTCAGACATTTATCTAAACACAAATAATTAGTGGCGACCCCTTATTTGGAAAGCGAAAAACCCATGTCGTACGGCGTCAGCACTATGTTGTTTTCAATAAAAACATGAAGAACTCACGTTTGCGTCAGTCAATTTTAATTTTTATAAAGGATTATTCTCATTTGATGCCATCCGCGTTCTGCCATTGAAGCGGGGTGCATTCAAAGACCAGTCGTACAGATGGAACACTCATTCACTTCACCAAAACGCAACAATATAATTACGTGAGCTCTTTGCATAAACCTCGATGCAAAGAAACTCCTCTTTTTGGGTACAGGCTACAAGGAGTATATATTACAAAGGAGACTTTATACTTAATTGTGATCATCATTCATCCATCCATCCATTTTATTTTATTACTCAGGTATTTTCAAAGCAAATTAATATTGTTGCATTTATTAGTTTGCTTTAACATGACAGCGCAATATAATTAAAAGCTGACACGATAGCAATGTCAAACGTGTTCATTTAAGAAAAAGCCACGCACGTTTTGTGATCAAATCTTTCATAACGAGAATGATTTGAGTGAATTGATTTTACAATTTTCATCCCCCCTCCCCACCATCTGTCACTTTGCTTGGGACAAAAGGAGCCTTCAGAACTGAAATTTCTTCTCAATTATCTATTCAAATCAATTCACTCAAATCATTCTCGTTATGAAAGATTTGATCACAAAACGTTTCCGTCTGTACGACTGGTCTTTGAATGCACCCCGCTTCAATGGCAGAACGCGGATGAATTTAAAGACATCAACTGAGAATAATCCTTTAAATATAATTAAATATAATAATAATAATAATAACACACATGTGAGTGTGTGTGTGTGTGTGTGTGTGTGCGTGTGTGTGTGTGTGCGTGCGTGCGTGTGTGTGTGTAAGAGGAAGGGATGGATGGGGTGATGTTCATGTGTGCTCATGTGTATAATGTGGCTCTTTGCGGTAACACAGTAAAAAAATGTGGCTCTTAGTCTCTGACTGGTTGGCCACCCCTGCTCTAGGAGATTTATGTCTGGACTTTGACAGGGCCATTCTAACACATGAATTCTGTATTTTTTTATAGCGCTGGTTTATGTTAAGGGTCATTGTCTTGCTGCAAGATAAATATCCTTGCCAATCTCAAGTCAGCTTTTCTTACAGCATTGCCTACTCTTGAGCTCCATCCATCTTTCCATGAACTCTGACCAGCTTCCCTATCCTCGCTGAAGTAAAAACGAACCCACTGCATGTTGCCACCGCCATTTTACGCAGTGCTGTGTTTGGGAAGATGAGCAGTGTTTGTTATCTACCACATTAGTGGACAGTAGGTGAAATCTGAGTACAGTTGCTTGCATTGAATTGCATTGAGGGATATCCAAGTAGTGGGGAATGAATGTATACCACACTTTTCAGATTCTGTTTT
The DNA here is from genome assembly GCF_033458585.1 of Syngnathus typhle. Lineage (NCBI taxonomy): Eukaryota > Metazoa > Chordata > Actinopteri > Syngnathiformes > Syngnathidae > Syngnathus > Syngnathus typhle. Next base: position 16,900,266 of record NC_083743.1, read on the forward strand.
ATTTAGAATTTTGAAAACCGTGTATCATTTTCATTCCAATTCACAATTATGTGTCAGATGTTGTGTTCGAAGGGCCGCCAGTGTGTACGGTTTTTGCAGTCCACATTCTTTCGGGAACCTATGTGAAAATTTAACATATATGGTATATTTTCACTTCTACAAGTACCTTTGCTTTCTTTTACAGAACTGAGATACACTTCAACCATTTGGCTGAGAACAGTACTTTTGGCATCATTCCACAGTCAAAGGTAATTATATCAAACTTCTTGAAAGAATCAGATTTTGAAACCAACCATGAATATATGCATGAATATACTATGAATTATGATGGATGTATCTGAAGCATTTTAGCTTCTAGATATGGGTGACCAAGGTTTGATCTGACCTTACCTTCTGCAGCCCGAGGATAAACAACGAGCATCCCAGCAGTTTACTAAACTGCAGGCAGCTATGAAGGTGCTGGCCATTTCGAGTGAAGAGCAGAAAGCTCTCTGGCTTGTCTTGGGAGCCATATACCACTTGGGGGCCGCGGGAGCAACAAAAGGTAAATAATGTCTTATTTTTTTTAATTGTTTGTCATGTTGTTACATGATGCTTGGCACTAAGCTCAAAGCTTTTGGCTGGGTGTAAAGGTATTCATACTCAAGAAAGACACTGTTGATGCGTTATTATTAACCTGCTGTTGGTTGGATTCCATAGTAAACCAACAAGACCATACAATTTATACTTTTATCTGCTCAATCATTTTTTACTTTAATATAACAAAAAAGCAGGACTTTCAGGTAGTGTTTTTCTAAAAGCTATGGAAAAGTGTGGTGGTGGGTTATTGAGTCTTGACTACTAATACATGTTTTTTTGGTGACTGAATTGATGAATCCATCAATTATGTTGTCTCTCTAACCAAGTCTCTTTACTTGCATGTTGCATGCTGCACCATATCAAATGCAGATAGAGATGAAGGTAATGGAGGAAAACAACACACACACTTTTGACTGTTTTACTTCTAACCCTTTTGCATTTGCGTTCCTATTCTTTTTTCCTTTGTCATGCCTTCCAGGCCTTGAGTCATTTTCATAGTTATTGCTTCTGCTCACCCCTTTTTTTGTCTTCATCTTGTGGCCCTTCCCCTCACCCCCACCTTGTTTGCCTTTTGATGCACCCCCCTTCCTTTAATTTATTTATTTTCTTCTCTTCTGTGAGACAAAAGCTCTGACCCGTTTCATGGCCATTTTTCCCCTACTCTTTGTTCAACTCATTGCTGTTGATAAAACTTTCCATTGTTTGAAAGTTAAGTATTTCACAGTTCAACAGCTTGGACTGAAATATTGTGTCACAGTTATTAATTTGTAAAACTTTCTCATTTTCTGTGGAGGACTGTTTCTGCCACAGCTATATTAAAATGTAAAAGGGAACGCAACAGCAAGTACTCGCTATGGAATTAAAACAAATAAGATATATACACAACGCAGTACTCGTATGCTCACAGTCCTAAGCAGTACACATTACACCTGAGTCACAAAGTGTGGCACGAGTACGATTCGTGATATACAAGAATCACTTCATTAAGTGTTGAAATTTTACATAGTTATGCAATATTTTTAGGGCTGGACAAGTTAACGCTGTGCTACTTTATTGTAATGTTGGTCATGATGGAGATTCTTGGAAAGGCAAGATTTTTTGAGTCGGCACTAGGTGTAAAACGTTTGAGAAACTCTGCATTACACTTGTACTGCACCATATTTAAATCCCCTTTTGTTTTTCTTATCCTATTTACTTTATAACAAGGAATCAGACCAATTGATTGCGATACTGTATGTCTATGTCCATCATATGCAGACTGAATATTGTATCGCTGTGACAGGTAATCCAAGCTAGTGTACTGAAAAATAGGAACGAATATAGTATTTTGGAACCCTTAAAACACTGAACTGATCAGTGCTACTTGGCACAAAAAGATTATTTAAAGAAAAGTATTCTGTGGGATAGAAAATAATTATGCTGTTAGTTCAATAAACGTAACCTGATTTTCTCATCCTTTTTCATTGTTTGATCAGTGTGGTTTTTAATTTTTTCTCTGTTCCTTTTTCATATTTGTTTTTATGTTCATTTACAAATACTGTTCTTTTCTCCCTTGATTATAGCGGGACGCAAACAGTTTGCTCGTCATGAATGGGCCCAGAAAGCAGCTTACCTTCTAGGATGCACCTTAGAAGAGCTGTCTTCTTCTATCTTTAAGAATCAGGCTAAAGGCATGAAGCACTCCACCTCATTCAGAGGAGGACCAGATGAAATGAGCCAAGTTGATTCAGGTATAAACTCAAAATGCCATCAGTTACCGTATTTATTCTACCGTTTTTTTCCGTGTATAGTGCGCAATATTTTACAAATTTATTGTCCTAAAATCTGGGGTGCGTATTATACATGGGTACAAAGAAAAAAAAAATTAATATTTTTTTAAAAATTTTTTTTTTTTTTTTTTAAATAAAGTCATGGTACAACAAAACCAACAACAGGACTGACCGACAAAGTCGTGGAACAAAAAGACAGGGTGACATTACCAAAGACAGGAACAGAATGACAGTAACACATGCAATGATCCAACGGTGAGCGAGGGGCAGACAGGACTTAAATACAAAACACGTTACATCGATTGAGGTGACACAGGAAGAGCGGGGTGACACGAACAGAAACTATGGCAACCTAGACACATAGCAAAACTGGGGACGAGACATGACAAATCTCCCCCGAAATAAAACTCACCTTTCTTCTTGTTTGTTGTCAATCGCGCATCGCATTCAGCCATCCTGCCCAACACACTTAGTAAAATTCATAATTGACGACACATCGTTTGATGCGATGGTGCAATCCTCGATGGTGTGTTATTGTCAAATATTGTTTGTTTTTTAATCTCCATCGCGGACCGGACGTCATACGGAGGCCGCCATTACAGATGCGCAGAACGGTTGCGCAAGACACGTCAGCTATATAAAGAGCGAGAGTTCAGTTCTCCACCTATTAGTTTCAATTCACAGTTTAATTAGCAGTTTCAATCAGCAAATAACAAAATGCGTATTACAGGTAATATTTTATTTCACAACACTTTGCCTTGTTCCTTTCGTCTCTGCTGTTCATTTCAAACACGCTCCATACGACCGCAATGCTCTTGTATCAGACGCTCGCTCGATCACCTGCTAGTTTGCCGTCTGTCACAATGTACCCTACACAAATCCGAAACATTTGTTGCGGCTCCGAGTCACGACGAGGGGCAAGTTTTGGTTTCCAAGGGTGTTTTTATTCCTCTTCAACGTCTCTCCCATACAGAGCCGCCGTGTGCGCACGGAGCGCGGTGGTGCGTTTAGGGGCAGTCGGAGAAATCAACGCCAACAAAAAAAAATGACATCCAGCCTAGTTAAGACCATACCAAAGACTTTAAAAATGGGACCCATTGCCTCCCTGCGTGTGTGACGATCTTTGGGACTTAAAAAAAAAAAAAAAAAAAAAAAAAAATTTAAAAAAATTCATAAAAATTGGGTGCGTATTATACATGGGTACAAGCTTTTTTCCAGCATCAGCATGCCATTGTTAGGGGTGCGTACTATACATGGGGGCGCACTATACACGGAAAAAAACGGTAATTATCGCCCAGGGCAATAATTAGAGAAGGTTGTTTATGTCCAACAGGGGGGTGGGCGATTAATAGAGAACACTTTTTGTCCAATCGCTAAGAGGCGCTGAAATGGGCGATATGTATATTTTCCTTATGTAGTATGCAACACCTGCATCTCACTGGTGTTCTTAAGGAACGCAGCATAATTCAAACGTGCAACGACTGCGCGCAATGGCCGATTGGAACGGCCACTCGCAATGGCCGCTCCAAAGCGGCACACTTCCTCTCGGTTGAAATTGCACAAAGTGCGAATGGAGGATATGCACGTGACGTCAGAGACCGGCCGACGGTTTGTTTGGGTGGCAAAAAGCGGCGAACGCTAATAAAGTTAAAGTCCCAATGATCGTCACACACACATCTGGGTGTGGTGAAATTTGTCCTCTGCATTTAACCCATCCCCGTGTGATTTTGATCCATCCCCTGGGGGAGGGGGGAGCAGTGAGCAGCAGTGGTGCCGCGCTCGGGAATTATTTGGTGATCTAACCCAATTCCAACCCTTAATGCTGAGTGCCAAGCACGGAGGCAATGGGTCCCGCTTTTATAGTAGTCTTTGGTATGACCCGGCCAGGGTTTGAACCCACAACCTTCCAGTCTCAGGGCAGACACTCTACCACAGGGGTGGGCAAACTACGGCCCGCGGGCCACATCCGGCCCACGGGACCGTTTAATCCGGCCCGCCAACCCTGAACAAATTGTATTATTAAACTCTTTTTTTTGGGTCATTTTGCCTGCAATGACTGCGTTTCCCCAGTAGATGGGGAAGCGCTCGCCTGCGCATTTACTACCGGAAGCCGTGTCAGAAAGCTCGGTGCACACTCACAAGTGCGTGTACGTACTCAGTATCACGGATATGGCGCACTCGCACTCTATTTATATCAGTCCCGAATTTAGAGCGTGGGCTGTGACGACAGCATTCTTGTAATTCGCGCGCTGAGCTTTCAGATGCAGTTTTGCGCTAAAGCCACCCACAAACCTTCCCCTGGAATCCTTCCATTCAAATGAGTCGCCCAAGGAAAAGCAAGGTGGACACAGTGCCGAGTGTTTAAAAGAGAGTGGCCAGTGTGGCTCGACGTACGCGACGTGACGTTCAGCCACATGAACGTCAACATCAACCCGTCACAGATCGAGGTAAACGGACCAACACTTCGGATCTCTCCTAAGAATTGCCACAACAAATTTTACTCCAGACTATGACGCACTAGCAAAAAAGGGAGACCAACAACACCGTTCCCACTGAAAATGAAGGGGAGGCTCTCAAGTTTGTTGTAAAAAAATGCATTTTGAATATGATTTGTACACATAGGGATTGAAACTAGCGACCATTCTAATTTTCAAACAATGCAGGATGCTCAAGGACATTGATGCACCACCTGTTTGCGACTAATCTTAACCTGTAAAGTTCTTAAGGCTTACTTTAAGGAAGTGTTTCCCGTTTCCTCACCTCTGTTACCAGGTGTTTGCGAGTTAAAACTCTGCTCTGATTTTCAGATACCCCTCACTGTGTTGTCGTTTTGATTACTTTATTTGGGTGTATGCTTTCACCGATTCTTCAAGATGATATATTTGGTCAGATTGTTGCCGTTTGATGTGATCTCATAAGATAAACATCTTTCATTAATCTGACCTGCAGGCACTGAAGTGATGGAGACTGTTATTCATAATAACAGTGTCGTATTTTATGAGAATCACTGATAGCAGTTTTTTAGTGAATTATTATTATTTTTTTGATGCTGTTAATAAATGCATTTGTTTTCAAAAAACTTGTTTGGAATATCCTTATAAAGGCCAAAATCTTTTATGCAATGACCTTTACAGGTCGCGTATATTACTTCACACAAACACTACGTCCATCTGCTCCTGGTTCGGCCCTCCGGTCCAAATTTAGAACCCAGTTCGGCCCGCGAGTCAAAAGGTTTGGCCACCCCTGCTCTACCACTAGCTGGTAGGACCAAGGCTGGTACTGGAGCATTTTCTAGCATTTTATCGATTGCAGATCGTGGCGTAGTTGTTAAGTAGGCAACTTAAACCATGGTGAAGAGTTGTTGTGCCATAGGGTGTGCCTATCGCTTCCAAAAAAGCGGTACCAAGAAGTTATATCGGTTCCCTGCGGACCAGACCATAAAGGATAGCTGGGTGGCGGCGCTTCGTAGGGCGAAACATGGCCGCAACAGCTCCAAGATTTGGAAGCCAACTATCCATTCTTACATCTGCTTAGATCACTTTGTGGGAAGTACGTTATTTTGTTTTATTGACGTCAACATTCATCTGTGAGGTATACTGGATGTAGTGCTACAAGGTACACATCCACCATCAGAGGACGCTAGCATGAGTGCCTCTCATAATATTTTAAATGTACTCTTTTTATTTATTTTAATGTATGTGATGTTTGTTTTTTACCCTGTGGGCCAAGAGCCTGTAATAAAATTTATTATTATTGCTCGGATATTCCCTTTTTCTTTCTGCTACTCGGCCATGACCTAAGGAATGCATAATTACACAGCTTCATCACTGTATGTTTATCCAATTGCTAGTTTCTAAATATTAGATTGTTCACATATCCATCCATCCATCCATCCATCCATCTTCTTCCGCTTATCCGGGGTCGGGTCGCGGGGGCAGCAGCTTCAGGAGGGACTCCCAGACTTCCCTCTCCCCAGCCACTTCATCTAGCTCATCCCGGGGGATCCCAAGGCGTTCCCAGGCCAGCTGAGAGACATAGTCTCTCCAGCGCGTCCTGGGTCGTCCCCGGGGTCTCCTCCCGGTGGGACATGCCCGGAACACCTCCCTAGGGAGGCGTCCAGGAGGCATCCTGATGAGATGCCCAAGCCACCTCATCTGGCTCCTCTCAACGTGGAGGAGTAGCGACTCTACTCCGAGTCTCTCCCGGATGACCGAACTTCTCACCCTATCTCTAAGGGAGAGCCCGGACATCCTGCGGAGAAAACTCATTTCGGCCGCTTGTATCCGGGATCTCGTTCTTTCGGTCACGACCCATAGCTCGTGACCATAGGTGAGGGTAGGAGCGTAAATCGACCGGTAAATTGAGAGCTTTGCCTTTTGGCTCAGCTCTCTCTTTACCACGACGGACCGGTACAGAGTCCGCATTACTGCCGACGCTGCACCGATCCGCCTGTCGATCTCGCGCTCCATCCTCCCCTCACTCGTGAACAAGACCCCAAGATACTTAAACTCCTCCACTTGGGGCAGGACCTCATCCCCGATCCGGAGAGGGCATTCCACCCTTTTCCGATCGAGGACCATGGACTCGGATTTGGAGGTGCTGACCCTCATCCCGACCGCTTCACACTCGGCTGCGAACCGCTCCAGTGAGAGCTGGAGATCACGGCCTGAAGAAGCCAACAGCACCACGTCGTCTGCAAAAAGCAGAGACGCGATGCTGAGGTCCCCAAACCGGACACCCTCAACGCCTCGGCTGCGCCTAGAAATTCTGTCCATAAAAATTATAAACAGAATCGGTGACAAAGGGCAGCCTTGGCGGAGTCCAACCCTCACCGGAAATGAATCCGACTTACTGCCGGAAATGCGGACCAAACTCTGGCATCGGTGATACAGGGACCGAACCGCCCTTATCAGTTGGCTCGGTACCCCGTACTCCCGAAGCACCCCCCACAGGACCCCCCGAGGGACACGGTCGAACGCCTTCTCCAAGTCCACAAAACACATGTGGACTGGTTGGGCGAACTCCCATGCACCCTCGAGGATCCTGCTGAGGGTGAAGAGCTGGTCCACTGTTCCACGGCCAGGACGAAAGCCACACTGTTCTTCCTGAATCCGAGGTTCGACCTCCCGACGGACCCTCCTCTCCAGCACCCCTGAATAGACCTTACCAGGGAGGCTGAGGAGTATAATTCCCCTGTAATTGGAACACACCCTCCGGTCCCCCTTCTTAAAGAGGGGAACCACCACCCCAGTCTGCCAATCCAGAGGCACTGTCCCCGATGTCCATGCGATGCTGTAGAGACGTGTCAGCCATGACAGCCCCACAACATCCAGAGCCTTTAAGAAATCCGGGCGGATCTCATCCACCCCCGGGGCCTTGCCACCGAGGAGTTTTTTAACTACTTCAGTGACTTCAACCCCAGAGATTGGAGAGTCCGCCTCAGAGTCCCCAGGCCCTGCCTCCACAATGGAAGGCGTGTCGGTGGAATTGAGGAGGTCTTCGAAGTATTCTCCCCACCGACACACGACGTCCCGAGTCGAGGTCAGCAGCACGCCATCTCCACTGTAAACAGTGTTGACGTTGCACTGCTTCCCCCTCCTGAGACGCCGGATGGTGGACCAGAATTTCCTCGAAGCCGTCCGGAAGTCATTCTCCATGGCCTCGCCAAACTCCTCCCACGCCCGGGTTTTTGCCTCAGCAACCGCCGAAGCCGCGTTCCGCTTGGCCATCCGGTACCTGTCAGCTGCCTCGGGCGTCCCGCAGGCCAAAACGGCCCGATAGGACTCCTTCTTCAGCTTGACGGCATCCCTTACCGCCGGTGTCCACCAGCGGGTTCGGGGATTGCCGCCACGACAGGCACCAATGACCTTACGGCCGCAGCTCCGGTCGGCCGCCTCAACAATGTTGTTCACATATCTACAATTATAATATATTATTATTATATTATGTGCTGCCACGGCTGGCATCTTGTCAGTTTCGCTCCACTGGCTGTGACTCAATGGAATGGACATAACCAGCAGTCAGGTAGCGATATCGTTGCATACTCTTGTAGGCTCTGAGGTCTTCCTTGGTATATGGACTTGAACAATCTATCAAATAGTTGTAAATGTCTGGACATGTTACTGGCGGAAAAGTCGCCTTATCAGAGGACCAAACGCTTGCTGTCCCAGCTCCTGCTACGCTTGAGCTGGTGGCGTTCTTAATTGGTTTCAACAGTGTTATCCACGAATGTTAGATTTTTTCAACTTTTCAATGTATCTATTGCAGCTTTTTTGGTCCAACAGGACGGAATAATCACTCACGACACCCACCCAGGCCGCCATCCTCATGAGTCTAGTGGCAGCGAACGAGGCGTTTTGCCACCCAAACAATAATGGCCGCCCCGATCTGTGACGTCAGTGCATATCCTCCATTCACATTCATTTACTTTTGAGCCTAGGCCGGAGGGCGACGTTCCGACAGCGACGCTCCAACAGGAGCGCAATGACCGAGCGCAATGGCTGATCGGAACGGCGGCGCGCAACGACCGCGCGCAATGGTCGATCAGAACGATCGCAGCAATTTTAGCAGCATGGGCGATAATTATAATTATCAATGTTTTTTATTTATGTCATCGCTAACACACACGAGGCGATTATTAGAATATGGGCGATAATTAGAATAAATACGGTATATTAGTATTTCAGTCTTTTATTTAGTTTTTCTTGTCGACCTGTGGAGAAAATTTCAGTGCACTTAACTGTGGGTTATGAGATCACTGATGATGATTATTGCTCGGATTGTACCATCCTAAATGCAGGACAAACAATTAAAACTGTTTCCAAATGTCTTGATAACATGTAGTATGTGATATGCTTTGGTGAAATACCCCAAGGATAAACGGCAACATACCTGCATCTTCTGCCGTTTTCAACGTTGATTGAATTTGTCCTTGTGGAAATAGCACTTCAACTTCAAATTAAAATTTAATAGTGAGGATGTCCATGTTGCTGACACATAGCCCATAATTGACACTTGCCCTTATGTCCTATGAAACTGAACTTCTATTGTAGACGCACATATTGAGATGAGAGATTTGTTGTCAAGAACCTAGAACATAATGCATTTTAATTTTTATTTGTGAAAATATAAGCATTTGCCAGTTTAAAGGAAGTCTGTAGGAATTGGGAGAATGTATTTCATGATTTTCTCTTGTCTGTCTCTTGTATCAGCCTCAAAGGTCACAGCTCGGGAGTGCTTGGAGGCCATGGCATCAGGACTCTACTCAGAGCTTTTCACTTTGGTGATATCCCTCATAAACAGGTTAGGGTCTTTACATTTGTTTTAAAAAATTTTTGTAAAAATGTTCACTTTCCTGGTTCTTTTATCTCAAACAAATTATTTTTTGTTGCATTACCTGACATGTTTTGGCTTGTACTGAAGGCGGAAGTACACTCTCTTCACTCTTCACTTCATTTGAGAAGTACTTAAAGTTTGTACGCATTTTCCTTGTGTCTTGAGCTCATACACACACGGACAGAATTGTTGGTACCCCTCTGTGAATGAAAGAAAAACCCACAGTGAAATTTCAACAGTGAAAAAGAACACTTTTTTTTAAATGGGGTTGAAAATATATATACTATATACCGTAATTTTCGGACTAAAAGTCGCTCCGGAATATAGGTCGCATTAGCCATAAAATGCCCAATAACGTGAAAAAAAACATATCTAAGTCGCTCCGGAGCATAAGTCGCATTTTGGGGGGAAATTTATTTGACAAAATCCAACACCAAGAACAGACATAAACGACCAACAAAAGGCTAAACGATAGGGATGCTAACGTGACATAAACACAAACGAAGAGTTGAGAACGGGCCTGATGTAACATTCAGAGTTATTAAAAAAAGCTATTACATAAATAACACGTTTATAAAACCATCTGTGTCACTCCAATTCATTAAATCCATCGATCGTCCTTTGTCAACAATGGGTGCGTGCCGCTGACGGCGCTTGCACTCCAAAATATTCCACAGGCCCATATAACGATATATAAATTAGATCAAATAACTATTATATAAGCAATAATATTATCAAACCATCTGTGCACTCTAAATCATTAAATCCATCAATCAAATTCGTCGTCCTTCGTCAGCAACGCCGCACGTGGGCCCTGGCGTCAGCCTCGTCGTTATTCCACAGATCTAGTATATAACTATATTGTAGCGTTAACAAAGTACAAGGAAACACGTGGGTTTGGTAAACGGCTCTTTATTTAACAAAACAACCTTCCAGGCGTGTGGCGGCGTGGACTTCCAGCCACGGAGGTGGAAGAGAGCTTCATAGAATAGGACCGGGCGTGCGTAAAAGCCATGACCGAGCCCCATCCACCGTCCCCGGACAGCCACCCGGCCGAGCGCCGACCCTCGACTTCTATCCACGGAGGTGAAAAAGAGCTCCGTAGAGTAGGACCGGTGTGCGTAAAAGCCATGTCCGAGCCCCATCCACCGTCCCCGGACAGCCATCCGGCCGAGCGCCGGCCCCCGACTTCTATCCACGGATGTGAACGAGAGCTCCGTAGAGTAGGACCGGGCGTGCGTAAAAGCCATAATAGTTTTTCAATCCTTCTGTATCACTCTAAATCCTTCAAAACCTTCGTCCTCCGTGTCACTTAGAAACAAAGCCGCTAATAATGCCGGTAGCACGTGGGGCCTTTTGTCATCTTCGTCAGCCCGTGATCAATCTTTGTCCTTTTTGTAAACAACCGCCGCGCCGCGCTGCTGACATCACTTGAAATTCAAATTACAGTAATCCCTTGCTACATCGCGGTTCCAATTTGTTTTTTGAAGATTTTTGAAAAAAAAAAACACATATAAATCGCTCCTTATTATAAGTCGCCCCCCCCACCCAAACTATGAAAAAAAAAGCGATTTATAGTCCGAAAATTACGGTATATATATATTATTATTGTTATAATCATGAAACTGGCATATAGAAAAAGGATGGCACCCTTAACTAAATATTTTGTTGCACAACTACAATCAAAGGATTCAATGGGATTTCTTCACCTTTCAGTTTTTGCCCACTCCTAATGAACCAATTGCTCTTGTCTCAAGTTTGAAGGGTGCTTTTTAAGGGTTAGGGTTTTAAGTTAAAACACACCCTTAAAAAGCACCACACTGTTAAAAGGCACCCTCCTTAAAACCACTTAAAGGTTTTAAGGATGGATAGAGAAGGTGTTTGCCCAACGTTTAATGAAAGGTCATCCCAATGGGAAGGACAGAAAAAGCGTGGTTCCCCTCTGAGACTCTGCTTAGTTCTCGGTACCTCCAGTAGCATCTGGTCCTCTGACCAGGGGCCCCAGGAAGGTACATTTAGGTATATGTGGAGAAACTCAGAGGGGGAAGATGACGCAAGACCATTTAAAGACATGTAAAAGAATCTTAAATTTAATTCTAAAATGTTCAGGGAGACAATTAAGACTCACTTTAAACCCTGAAGGTGCCATGTTCAATCTGTTTTCAGAGCTCTCAAGTCTAGTCAACATTCTCTATACTCCATTCTGATCGTGGACACTCCAGGTTTCCAGAACCCTCATCTTGCTCAGCAGCAGCGAGGAGCTACATTTGAGGAGCTTTGTCATAACTACACCCAGGAGAGGCTGCAAACCTTGTTCCATGAACGAACCTTTGTCCAAGAGATGGAGCGATACAAGGAGGTGCTGTTGTGGCTTTAGATACTGTACAAAACTGAACAGTGGCAGTAAATAGGAAGTATGCGGTCATGCAAGGGAACACATGAATATGTACTCAGCCAATGATCATTATGTTGCACTTGCAATAATACGATTCTTTCAACCCAATCAAGTAAACACTATAATTGTTCACATGAGTTATTGCTTACAATGTAGATGACTAACCCTTCACCTTATCCCCTCCTGCATTTAGGAAAACATAGAACTTGCTTTAGATGACATAGAGTCCAGTCCTTCAGTGTCTGTAGCGGCTATCGACCAAGCGTCAGCTCAAGCTTTGGTAAGCAGAATCCTCTACTCCATGCCTGTTTCTGCAATCTCCATTTGTCAAATCATGAAGGTCCTTTTTCTCCCTGTCCATTTGTCTGAATGAAACACTCTCTCAGATGTCTCAAAAATATATATACTTTCTTTCTGATGTGAATTTAAAGCCAATTAAACTGTCTAAAAAAGCCTTTTAAGTGACTACTTGGCTTGCATCGCCATGTTTGGTCAGTTAATATTTTTTAGGAAAGTTACATCCAGAATTGAGCTAATGTGGCGACCTAAAACCAATACGGAACCCCGAGTTCACTTTGTCTATAGTGTCAGCATAGCACAAATCACCAATAACCGTCTCAGTGGCAACAAAAAAGCTACACTTCTGATGAGTGAGTATGTTTATCATAAAACGAGGACGAGAAGAAAGAATGAGAACAAGTGCTGATTGCCAAACCCTCGTGACAGACGTGGACGTGAAATACTGACAATAAGTGACACTTGTCAGTTGTCATATACTGTGGGTCTGGCTGGAACCACAGTGGAGCACTGATTAGCATGTCGGCCTCACAGTTCAGAAATAAGTGACACTGGGTGGAACCACATTATTGTGGAAGTAACCAACTTCGAACAGCAAACACACGCACATACACAGCAAATACACAGCACACACACAGCGCACACACACACGCACACGCACACACACATACGCACACACACACACACACACACAATATACCGTCTTTTTCCGTGTATAATGCGCGAAATTTAACTAATTTATTGTCCTAAAATCTGGGGTGCGCATTATACATGGGTACGATTTTTTTAATTTTTTTTTTTTTTTAATTTAAAAAAAAAAAAATGTAAGAAAATCATGGTACAACAAAACCAACAACAGGACTGACCGACAAAGACGTGGAACAAAAAGACAGGGTGACATTACCAAAGACAGGAACAGAAACCAAACAGACATCATGACAGTAACACATGCAATGATCCGACGGTGAGCGAGGGGCAGACAGGACTTAAATACAAAACACGTTACATTGATTGAGGTGACACAGGAAGGGAGAGGCGACGCGAACAGAAACTATGGCAACCTAGACACATAGCAAAACTGGGGACGAGACATGACAAATCTCCCTCGAAATAAAACTTGAAATCACCTTTCTTCTTGTTTGTTGTCAATCGCGCATCGGATTCAGCCATCCTGCCCAACACACTTAGTCAGTAAAATTCATAATTGACGACACATCGTTTGATGCGATGGTGCAATCCTTGATGGTGTGTTATTGTCAAATATTGTTTGGTTTTTAATCTCCATCGCAAACTGGATATCATACGGAGGCCGCCATTACAGATGCGCAGAACGGATGCGCAAGACACATCAGCTATATAAAGAGCGAGAGTTGTTTTCTTCCTATTAGTTTCAATTCACAGTTTAATTAGCAGTTTCAATTAGCAAATAACAAAATGCGTATTACAGGTAATCTTTTATTTCACAACACTTTGCCTTGTTCCTTTCGTCTCTGCTGTTCACTTCAAACACGCCTTTACGGGCAGTCGGAGAAATCAACGCCAACAAAAAAAATTACATCCAGCCTAGTTAAGACCATACCAAAGACTATAAAAATGGGACCCATTGGGACTTAAAAAAAAAAAAAAAAAAATTTTTTTTAGATTGAGTGCGTATTATACATGGGTACAGGCTTTTTTCCAGCATCAACATGCCATTTTTAGGGTGCGTATTATACATGGGGGCGCATTATACACGGAAAAAAACGGTAACACGTAATATAAAGGCACGGTGGAACACTTGTTAGCATGTCCGCCTCAGAGTTCAGAAGTATCCATTTCTCAGAGCAGGTACGTATATAAAAGAGAGGGTAATAGTATATAAAATGAGTGCAATGAATGTGTTGTGCACCAGGCACAATGCAACCACTTAAAAGTGCATTCCATAAAATAAAATAAAAAAAGTTCTTGAACCCTTACCAATTTCAATTGGTATTAACAATTCAGCTTACATACAGCGTCTCGGAACGCGTTGTGTTTGCGTATGTTAGTGACTGATGAAAGGAAATAGACGCACGTAACAGGGCACTTTAACTGCAGAGAGGCTGCTCATTTCTTGCTTTTAAATCAACCACGGAGAGGCTAATCCTTGTGATATCTTAAACGAGTCATAAATAGAGATGTCAATGTAACTTTTGGTGCCCATTGATAGCTGTTTTTAGATTGATGCTTTCTAATGGTGAAATTGTGATCGGTTTCTTCCGTGACGTCATCCACCAAGACTTGGAGGGGAGGGGTGTTTGGCCCAATTCCTCATTAAAAATGGTTGTTTTTAACGCCATTTGTTGTTTCATTATCTCTCCAAAATTGGGTAAAATAGAAAATGCTACTTTTTTTATTTTCCTGATTAAAAAAAATACACGGCGGCTCGGTGGAGCACTTGGGTAGCACGTCCGCCTCACAGTTAGGAGGGTGCGGGTTCGATTCCACCTCCGGTCCTCCCTGTGTGGAGTTTGCATGTTCTCCCCGGCCCGTGTGGGTTTTCTCCGGGCACTCCGGTTTCCTCCCACGTCCCAAAAACATGCTTGGTAGGCCGATTGACCACTCCAAATTGACCCTAGGGTGTGAGTGCGAGTGCAAATGGTTGTTTGTCTCTGTGTGCCCTGCGATTGGGTGGCAACCGGTTCAGGGTGTCCCCCGCCTACTGCCCGATGACGGCTGGGATAGGCTCCAGCACGCCCGCGACCCCCTTTGGGACTAAGCGGTACAGAAAATGGATGGATGAAAAAAAATACACAAGCTGGCCAGTTAGTGAAAAATGAATCATCCTCTCTTTACCCTCTGTTAGGGTGGTGCTCACTCTAACTTATTTTGCAAGAACCACACGGGAGACAAGTAAGTTCTTTTTGACACCTGCAGGTGGAGAGTCCATTCGTTGCTGTGCGTACAGCGATGATCGAATAAGGTCTGACTCAGGCCTCCTGCAGGAGCATTTTTATTGAGAGAAACAGAGTGGGGGTGAGAGTGGGGGTGAGAGTGGACAGGATGGGGTTGAAGCCCCTGGCCTGCTGATCAAAGCATAGCAGGGGGTCTTTTACGACGTTGTGTAAACAAAGCAACTTTGATTGCTTCCTCTGCAGCTAGTCAGTTCAGTTCAAAAGATCTTAGCACTTTGTTCTACTAGTTTTGTTAAGACAGGACAAGCGAGGTTAATTATTACAGGTTACATTCCAACATAATCATACGATCAAGATAATCTGTAAACCCTAACACCCTCCTTTTGATAAGTCACTGTAGCGGGAAAAAAAATCAATTTCCTGCAAGGCAGTCTGCGAGGTTTAGCGCTGTTGCCTGCTTCCTCATTCGACATGAGATGTCCCCAGTATGGACTCGGTCAGTAGGCAGCAGAGTTATTCACTTATTTCTGGAGCGTCAATATTGACAGAGGGTCTGTTAATCTGTCACTGATGATGCACACTTTCTCTCACTCTGTCAGTATTATATCAGACGAACAGCCTGTCTTTGATTATGGTCCAATTTGTGAACGTGACTCCATTTCCTTCCGGAATCTGTCTGACATAAATCGTAGGGGTGTAAATCGCGGGTTTTGTCACGATACAATATCATATCGATACAAAGAACTACGATACGATATTTGCCGATATCTTGAAAGCCTGCTATCACGATATAGTGCTCTACAATCGATTTTTTTTTTTTTAAATAAAAAATATAGAACAATATCCTCATTTATAACAATCCATACGCAAAATCAACAAGGTACTGCAAACTCTTCATTTAGGAAATGACAAGAGTATTGTAGTATACAAAGTGCTTATTTTAACACTGAACTTTGATGTCGTGTTTTTTTCTTTAAATGTGCGGCGAGATTTGTGGTCCCTGAATATTTGATCACCGCATGGCAGGATTTACAAACTGCACGTGTCTTGTCCGTTGAGCCATCTTTTCTTTGGAATCCAAAGTGCTTCCAAACGAATGACTTAAAGCCTAAAGGGGAGCAAATTTCCTCATCTTTTTGGACACTAGCCATAGCACCAGCCCAGGAGCCGCGTACTAGTTGTCGACTCCCCTTTCACGTGCCTGCTCTGCTCACAACACAACAACGCCGCGCACTGCTCCCGGAAAGAGGAAGCAAGCAACAATGAACTGGATTTCAAAATAGTCGCGTCTGATGTCCGAGGTCAAACACGGCGATATAAATCGATGTTTACCTTTAGCATCGATGCCAATAAATTGTAGAGCATTATATAGATTAATCGATGTGTATCGATGAATCGTTACACCCCTAATAAATCATAATCAAATGTGTTATTTGATCACCTCTGTAGCCTTATAAAGACAATCTCTCCCTTGCTTTCAACACTGTCCTAAATTACACAGCAAAATGTTTGAACTCATACTTGTTTAAGAATTGTTTTTCTCTTTATCCTTGCATTCTTTTTACTAGGGGCTTATGATTGGGTCAATCTATTTAAATTATTGTAGCATAAAGGTGCATTAAGGTGTGGGAATCTCGCCATTTCATGGTTCATTTGAATTATGATTCGATTTTAGAAGCATATTGTTGCATCTTTTCAAAAGATTTCCTTTTTCATTGTCTGACTAATGTTCTAGTACTACTCTTGACTCTTATTTTTTCAAAACAATTCCATGATTTAAATAAACTACAGATACGTTTTATGACTTTATCCTTTTTTAAAACAAAATTGAAGTCCATACATTGTAGATTAATGTCACATTTGTCAACAAATGTGTCCCAAATATAAAAACCGAACAGTGGTGGTTTAGTTGTGTGCACTCCGATTATTAGGAAAAACTTGGAACAATGTGAAAAATCAATCTTATGTCACTGTCTGCCGGTTCTAGTATACACAAATAAATTAGCACTCGCTGATGTGTGTCATGTCAAATCACTGCCCTCCTTCTCAGAGCACAGGTCAGACCTAACCTAAAATAAATGTGCTAATTTCTAGTTGAACTATTTTTGTTTTGTGTTGCATAACATGATAGGGACGGAGGCCAGAGGAGCAGATATTCCTCTGGCTGTGTGGCAAACACTACTCAGCTCGTTTTTATTTATAAAGCAAAAACAACCACAGCTGCATACAAATTGCTGTGCGTGAAGTAAAAATAAAACCTAAACACAGGCAGTTAGTAAAATGATAAATTATTAACATGAAATCAGTAAAAACGTTAAACATGCTGAGTCGAATGCCAAAGAAAATAAATTGTTTTAAGAGAACAATTGAGTTCGCGAGTCTCAATCATTCAATCTTGTCAGGGATTTTATTCAAAGTCACGATTACTATGATTAGTGATCATTTTAAATTCAGATTTCAATTCATGTGGCTTTTGTGGATGCAGTTGAGTCCCATGCAGGTTTTTTTTTTTTTTTTTTGCAAATATGTTCAATTTGACTTGCTGCTGTTCTGTTCTCAGCAATGTATGTTCTGGCTTGATTGTTTATGTAGAACGCATGTACGTATGTACGTATCTACTTGTCACACACGATAGTGATATAACGACAAGCTAGATTTTTGTTCGGCGTAAAAAATGTTCTCTATCATCTTTTTCTGATGCTTAGGTTTCTACAGAAATACATTAAGTATCCGTTTTACTTTGATTAAAGCTGGTAATATTCCACTAGTATTACGTTTTCATCTTGTCAATACTTAGCTGCACCAATGCAATATGTGTCTTAAAACATTATGATACACTGACTTTTTAAGTATAACTCAACAGTTCCTTCACATACTACATACCGTTTTTTTCCGTGTATAGTGCGCAATATTTTACTAATTTATTGTCCTAAAATCTGGGGTGCGTATTATACATGGGTACAAAGAAAAAAAATTTTAATTTTTTTTTTTTTTAATTTTTTTTTTTTTTTTTTTTTTAAATAAAGTCATGGTACAACAAAACCAACAACAGGACTGACCGACAAAGTCGTGGAACAAAAAGACAGGGTGACATTACCAAAGACAGGAACAGAATGACAGTAACACATGCAATGATCCAACGGTGAGCGAGGGGCAGACAGGACTTAAATACAAAACACGTTACATCGATTGAGGTGACACAGGAAGAGCGGGGTGACACGAACAGAAACTATGGCAACCTAGACACATAGCAAAACTGGGGACGAGACATGACAAATCTCCCCCGAAATAAAACTCACCTTTCTTCTTGTTTGTTGTCAATCGCGCATCGCATTCAGCCATCCTGCCCAACACACTTAGTAAAATTCATAATTGACGACACATCGTTTGATGCGATGGTGCAATCCTCGATGGTGTGTTATTGTCAAATATTGTTTGTTTTTTAATCTCCATCGCGGACCGGACGTCATACGGAGGCCGCCATTACAGATGCGCAGAACGGTTGCGCAAGACACGTCAGCTATATAAAGAGCGAGAGTTCAGTTCTCCACCTATTAGTTTCAATTCACAGTTTAATTAGCAGTTTCAATCAGCAAATAACAAAATGCGTATTACAGGTAATATTTTATTTCACAACACTTTGCCTTGTTCCTTTCGTCTCTGCTGTTCATTTCAAACACGCTCCATACGACCGCAATGCTCTTGTATCAGACGCTCGCTCGATCACCTGCTAGTTTGCCGTCTGTCACAATGTACCCTACACAAATCCGAAACATTTGTTGCGGCTCCGAGTCACGACGAGGGGCAAGTTTTGGTTTCCAAGGTTGTTTTTATTCCTCTTCAACGTCTTTCCCATACAGAGCCGCCTTTTTCACGTCCGCAGCCCATGCGCGCACGGAGCGCGATGGTGCGTTTAGGGCAGTGCTTCTCAATTATTTTCTGTTACGCCCCCCCCTAGCAAGAAGAAAACTATTTGCGCCCCCCCTCCCCACCGTGACTATTCTAACTTGTCTTGTAAGTCGTAAAATGTTGCACTGTCGCAAACGTGACAGAAGTAACAATGAGAGCGCCAACTGGCTGATTGATTTATTTTAATTGAGAGGGAAAAAAAAACAGCAAAAGCATTTCATTAGCTGACCAGGAGATGGCGACAGCGTGGCATCTGAAGACCATGGATTGTTTGTTCTGCTACAGCCTAGGTGACTGATTCACAATTTGCACTGTCGCAAACGTGACAGAAGTAACAATGAGAGCGCCACTGCCCCCTGCTGTAGTAAACGCGCAATTACACTTTATTCTAGTACTGCCAAAAAAAAAGCCTGTTCCCCAGGGTCACACGCGCCCCCCCAGGAATAGCACTGCGCCCCCCAAGGGGGGCGCGCCCCACTATTTGAGAAGCACTGGTTTAGGGGCAGTCGGAGAAATCAACGCCAACAAAAAAATGACATCCAGCCTAGTTAAGACCATCCCAAAGACTTTAAAAATGGGACCCATTGCCTCCCTGCGTGTGTGACGATCTTTGGGACTTAAAAAAAAAAAAAAAATTAAAAAAAAAATTAAAAAATAATCATAAAAATTGGGTGCGTATTATACATGGGTACAAGCTTTTTTCCAGCATCAGCATGCCATTGTTAAGGGTGCGTACTATACATGGGGGCGCACTATACACGGAAAAAAACGGTATATGAGGTTGGATTATTTATAATACCGTTTTCTTCCATGTATAATGCGCAAAATTTAACAAATTTATTGTCCTAAAATCTGGGGTGCGCATTATACATGGGTACAAAAAAAAACAAAATAAAAAATTTTATTATTATTTTTTTTTAATCCGGATATGATACGAAGGCCGCCATTACAGATGCGCTTTCTTCTCTGCTGTTCACGTCAATTACGCTCCATACGAACACAATGCTCTCGTATCAGACGCTTGCTCGATCATCTGCTTGTTTGCTGTCACAATGTGGCCTACATAAATCCGAAACATTTCTTCGCTATCGAGTTTGCTAGCGCATGCGCTGTGATACTGACCGGCAGAATAACATCCGGTTGTTCCCAAAGATATTTTTTCTGAAATAATTTTACGTTAATCGACTTAAGTAGGAGTCAGAATTTGGGTGCGTATTATACATGGGCACAGGCTTTTTTCCAGCATCAACATGCCATTTTTAGGGTGCGTATTATACATGGGGGCGCATTATACATGGAAAAAAACGGTAGTTAAATTCAATCAGGAATTTCTTGAATCAACATTCAAGGTTTTAGATTCAGAAAATTTATAGTTACTGCACTCCATGTTTAGAAAGGAAACTAGTCCTATTGTGAGGAGCAGGTTTGTCTTCTTGTGGTTTGGTCAAATCAGATTTGTGTTTGCTCAATATTTCAGGTTCGTACTCTCGCCAGAACCGATGAAGCCCGTGGCCTTCTCTGGCTGATGGAAGAAGAGGCACTTAATCCTGGCGGTTCAGAAGAGACCATGCTGGAGAGGCTCTTCAGCTACTATGGCTCAGCACAGGGAGAACGTAAAGGTGAAGTGTAACTGTCAATTGAAGCATATAATTCACTACAAATCATCATAAAACGTCCATAAAATCAAAGCTATGCAGCCATACCACACTTGCCAAATTTTCCAATTTAGGTGGGGACTCACCATTTTCAGCACTCTTCCACGAGGTTCCCGACCAGCCATTTTTCCCCCTGATCTCTTGATTTCATAGTGAAGTAAACCGTTTACATTATGGGGAATATGACAGGACACAGTTCCTCCTTGGTGCACAGTTGTTAATTTGTCACAGCCACCCTCAGTGTTTCACTCCATTGTGACCTGCTCGTAACGGAGGCTCCTCTTCCTTGCTTGAGTGTTGCTAGGGAGGTGGGCTCCAACTCCGACTAACACCTGATATTGGTCGACATCAACGGCAGTACTGTAAAAATGCCATTGCAATAAGAGGTTGGGGACGGGGAGGAGACAATTTTATTTTATGCGTTAACTTTTTTTTGTTTTATCGACCGATTAATCTATTTTTTTTCCTGCCAAAAATTGGCATCACCCTCAAATAACCCATCCCGTTGGGCCCTGCAATTAACCTGGCAAGATCCAGATGAATATGTGAATCACTCAATGCAGTTCTCCACAACATCTATCTGGGACTGCTCTACTGTGATCTGCACGAGAAAGGAGGGACATACAGTACTTGGAGCTGATAACACGCTAACTAGCTGTTTGTTTCGCCCAATAATGAAAATGAATGATAATATTGTCACCACATCTGTACGAGCTAAAAATGAACAAAGCACACAGCCGCATAACCCACCCCTAAACACATTGTTGCTTTGTGATTGGTCTGCACCACAAGTGGTTCGGCTCGGGAGAAAATAAGCGGGCTCCAGACAAGATGGATTCTTGGGGTTTTGTGAATTCAAAAAGATCATGAGATATCATCTTGCAGGCAAGATTACCCTTCAATTGAATAATGAATATACATCCTTTGTATTTCAGAACCCAATTTACTGCTACGAGGACAAAAGCCCAATCTCTTTTTGCTGGGCCACAGTCATGGAACGGACTGGGTGGAGTACAACACACAAGGCTGGCTTAGCCATGCCAAGCATAACCCTGCTTCCCAGAATGCAGCCACACTGCTGCAAGACTCTCAAAAGTAAGACCTACTGACCTCTTCATAGGGATCAGTCACATATTGACGCTAATTTGTACCAACCAGCCACAACATTGAGAAAATAGGATTGTAGAAACTGTGCAGATTGTGTTTGTTATTTTAAAAAGCCAAGTGTGCCCTCTATTCAAACTGCAACAATAACGCAACATAGTATTTTGTGTCACACCAAAGGAAAACCATCAGCGGGTCATTTATGGGCCGAGCGAGTGGGGCAACAGTGTTATCAGGCTCCATTGCTGGTCTGGAAGGAAGCTCACAACTAGCCCTGCGACGGGCCACTAGCATGAGGAAGACCTTCACTACAGGTGTCGCTGCTGTCAAAAAGAAGAGTTTGTGTATCCAGGTCAAACTTCAAGTGGTAAGTAAAAAAAAAGCCACTGTGTGTGTGTATTGGGGGTGCCAAGATTAGTCGACTAATCACGACGACGTTGACTGTTAATTAATTGAAGTTGATGAGTCGTTTAATTTGGTGCTGTATTTTTCTCGGGTTGGCACGGTGGGGCACTGGTTAGTACGTCCACCTCACAGTTCAGTGACAGCCATACACCTCGATGTCCCCAAAATGAAAAAACCCATGAGTCAAATTGCTCAAACAATTTGAAAAAGACCAACAATAGTTGCTTGATAGTTGCGATATATTATCTGTTTAAGAACACGTCAGTTCTAGCTGTTCTCAGTTAATTTACGTCCCCTCTGTTTCAAAATGTAAAATGTTAAATTGTGCTTTGAGTGGGAAATCGGAAGGATCTGTTATTGTGGCAAAACCATTGAGGCAAACCAAAGTCAAAAAATAGAATAAGAGTCAAAAGTTTGTAATCAGAGTCAAGGATATATGTAAAACTGTTTACAAATTTGTGTCATAAATGTGTCACAAATGTGCGTTATCGGATTCACAAATGCACAGCCAGATTCACAAATCTGTAAAATAAATTTTCAAACTTGTTCACTAAGTCTATAAATGTTTTGCCTGCCACTGGATTGGATGTGATCTTAAAAGTGACTCTTACGTCAGTTATGCCACAGAAGATACACAAATGTGTGATTTGCAAATACCGTACACGAGGGGACTTGCGGGTCCGTCCATATCCTAGCACCAGACGGACACAAGCGTAAAAAACATTGGCCACTGCTGACTGGGCTTTGACTAATATTGAGAAAGGGAAAGTTTCATACCTAAGATTGCTGAAAAATCTGATTTGTTATTTGTAATATTATTGTTTTCGTTACGATTGTTGTTGTTGTTATTATAAGATAAGATAAGATAAGATAAGATAAGATAAGAGGAACTTTATTAATCTCACGTGTGAGAAACTGCATGTAACAACAGCTCGATTTACAGGAAGGTACAAGTAGGGGGACAAAGGTGAAAAAAGAGACTTCTGGACCGTAGTCCTCGGGCATAAAAAAATAGAATACAATATAAAAAGAAAAATATGGAAAAATAACAGCAATTGTAGTAAAACTAAAAATATAAGCTATGAATATTTACAAAAAAAAAAGAAGAAGATAAAATGGTGGTAAAGTGTCGTAAAGTGTATGAAGTGTATGAAGTTTAGTAATGCTAATAACAAAAAGAAATAGTGCACGGGTTATAGAAGTGAAATAGATCTATGCATTGTGTGGCAGAGGATATTGCACATTGGGCTTAAATTGCACATAGGGGTTAGGAATTGCACGTTACGGGGAAAAGTATTGCACAGAAGGATGTGTTTACAGGTTGTCATTGTACAGCCTGATTGCGGTGGGGATGAAGGAGCTGCGGTAGCGTTCCTTCTTACACGGGGGGAGTCTGGGTCTCTGACTGAAGGAGCTGCTCAAATTCTCCAAGGTCAGATGCAGTGGGTGAGAGGGGTTGTTCCTGATGGATGCTAGCCTGGCTAGCACCCTCCTCTCGCCCACCTCCTCAACAGTGTCAAGAGGGCAGCCCACCACAGAGCTGGCCCTCTTAACCAGTTTGTTGAGCCTCTTCCTATCCCTCTCTATGCTGCTCGGAGCCCAACAGACCACAGCGTAGAGGATAGCAGAGGCTACCACTGAGTCATAAAAGGTTTTTAGCAGAGGCCTGCTCACTCCAAAGGAGCTGAGTCTCCTCAGGAGGTGGAGGCGGCTCTGTCCCTTCTTGTAGACGGCGTTCATGTGGTCAGTCCAGTTCAGTTTATTGTTGAGGTGAACACCCAGGTACCTGAAACTGTCCACGACCTCATTGTCCAGACCCTGGATGTTCACCGGTGAGTGGGGAGGTGCTCCTCACCTAAAGTCAATCGCCAGCTCCTTCGTCTTACTGGTGTTCAAGCACAGGTGATTGTGCTCACACCAGTCCACAAAGGCGCTGATGGCCAACAGGTACTCCAGCTCGCCCCCCTTAGACATACAGCCAACAATAGTTGAGTCATCGGAGAACTTCTGGAGATGGCAGATGTCAGTGTTATACGTGAAGTCCGAGGTGTACAGTGTGAAAAGAAATGGGGACAGGACTGTGCCCTGAGGTGCTCCAGTGCTGCAGACTACCACCTCTGATCGGCAGCCATGCAGTTGCACGTACTGGGGCCGGTTAGTGAGGTAGTCAATGGTCCAGTCAGTGAGGTGATGGTCCACCCCAGTGTCTAGCAGCTTCACTCGTAGCAGGGCCGGCAAGATGGTGTTGAAGGCACTGGAGAAGTCAAAGAACATGACCCTCACAGCGCTGCCGGCGGACTCCAGGTGGGTGAGCGTCCGCTGCAGCAGGTAGATGACGGCGTCTTCCACCCCAATGCCGATCTTGTAGGCAAACTGCAGCGGATCCAGAGTGGGGCTCACCACGGAGCGGAGGTGGCTGAGAACCAGGCGTTCCATCACCTTCATGATGTGGGAAGTGAGGGCGACGTGTATGAAGTGGGCCGGTTCCTTGGCGTGCGGTGTTTTGGGAACTGGGACGATGGAGGATGTCTTCCATGCGCTAGGCACCTTCGCCAGGCTGAGGCTCAGGTTGAGGAGGTGGCACAGAACATGGCAGAGATCATCAGCACATGTCCGTAGCAGCCTGGGGGAGATGCCATCCGGTCCCGGGGCCTTTCTCTGTTTCAGCTTCCCCAGCTCTCTCCTCACCTGAGCAGGAGTGAAGGAGAGGGGAGGGGGCTGAGATGAGGTTGAAGGCCGTGGTGAGTCATTGAGGGAGATGGGTGATTGTCCATGTGGTGGGCGGGAGGGTGTTAAGTGGCCATGAAGCAGGGGGGAGTGGGTTGATTGTCCATGAGGCAGGCGGGGGGGTGGATCCAGGTATCCAGGCAGTGGGAGGCTGGGGGGGGGCAGCGGACAGGGGGGTGAGAGGGAGTGGGGACAGGCCAAACCGGTTGAAGTGCTGGTTAAGCTCATCCGCCCAGCGTGGATCCCCGTCAATGCTGCCCCTCGCTCTCCGTCCAGAACCAGACATAGTCCTCAGGCCACGCCACACATCCCGCACGTTCCTCTGTGCGAGTTCCTCCTCCATCTTCCTGGCGTACTCGCGCTTTGCTTCGCGGATCGTCCTCTGGAGCAGATGCTGCAGCCTCTTCTGCTCCTCTCTGTCCCCGCGTCTAAAAGCCCACCACTTCTTGTTGATAAGGGCTTTCAGATGCGGGGTCATCCAGGGGTGGTTATTTGAGTAGCAACGCACCCTCTTAGTAGGTATAGTGTTCTCAACGCAGAAATTAATGTAGTCCGTGATGCAGTCAGTGAGGGCGTCGATGTCCTCGCCATGATCACTGTAGAAAACTTCCCAGTCGGTAGACTCAAGGCAGCTTCTCAGATGCTCGATGGCTTCCTCGCTCCACACCCTCACTTCCTTTACCTCTCTCTCTTCTCACCTTGGGTGAGTATTGGGAGGTGAGTAGTACCAGGTTGTGGTCTGAACGCCCCAGTGGGGGAGGACAGAGGCTGTGAATGCTCCCTCAGCATTGCAATAGAAGTGGTCCAGTATCTTATTGTCCCTGGTAGCACAGTTTACGTACTGAGTGAAGGTGGGCAGCGTGGAAGACAGAGAGGCATGATCGAAATCACCGGTAATGGCAATGAAGGCCCGTGGATGGTCTGTCTGCAGCTTGCACACGGCGCTGTGAATGACGTCACGCGCGCGCGCCGCATTCGCAGACGGGGGAATGTAGACACACACCAGAAGAATATGTCCAAATTCCCTCGGGAGGTAGTAAGGTCTCATGCTTATACCGTTTTTTTCCGTGTATAGTGCGCCCCCATGTATAATATGCACCCTAAAAATGGCATGCTGATGCTGGAAAAAAGCCTGTACCCATGTATAATACGCACCCAATTTTTATGAATTTTTTTTATGAATTTTTTTATTTTTTATTTATTTATTTTTAAGTCCCAATGATCGTCACACACGCAGGGAGGCAATGGGTCCCATTTTTATAGTCTTTGGTATGGTCTTAACTAGGCTGGATGTAATTTTTTTTGTTGGCGTTGATTTCTCCGACTGCCCATAAACGCACCACCGCGCTCCGTGCGCGCACGGGAAAGAGGCGTGCGGACGTGAAAAAGGCGGCTCTGTATGGGAGAGACGTTGAAGAGGAATAAAAACACCCTTGGAAACCAAAACTTGGTGATTTCAAGTTTCATTTCGAGGGACATTTGTCACGTCTCGTCCCCAGTTTTGCTATGTGTCTAGGTTGCCATAGTTTCTGTTCGCGTCGCCCCTCTCTTCCTGTGTCACCTCAATCGATGTAACGTGTTTTGTATTTAAGTCCTGTCTGCCCCTCGCTCACCGTCGGATCATTGCATGTGTTACTGTCATGATGTCTGTTTGCTTTCTGTTCCTGTCTTTGGTAATGTCACCCTGTCTTTTTGTACCACGACTTTGTCGGTCAGTCCTGTTGTTGGTTTTGTTTTCTAAAAAAAAAAATAATAAAATAAAAAAAAAATTAAAGTTACAAAGTTTTTTGTACCCATGTATAATGCGCACCCCAGATTTTAGGACAATAAATTTGTTAAATTTTGCGCACTATACACGGAAAAAAACGGTAGTCAGAAATTCGATGTCCTCGGAGCAGTGTTTCTCTCTGACGTAAACATGGGACTGCTTGCACCACGCTTCATTTATGTAAACCGCGATTCCACCGCCTCTCGTCTTACCGGTCTGAGCTGCACTCCTATCCGCTCTCTCCAGTCTGAACCCGGGTAGAGAAACAGCGGAGTCCGGGATGGTGTCAGTCAGCCACGATTCAGAAAAACACAGCAGACTCGCGTCCCTGTATAGTCCGTAGAATCGTGTCAGAGCCGCGAGTTCATCCATCTTCCCGTGTAGCGAGCGGACATTTCCCGTTACAACGGTCGGTAAACACGGCTGCTTTTTCCTCTTTCCCGATCCTCTACAGCCTCTCCTCCGTCTTCTTAGTTCCTCCGGAACCTTAGGTTTCGTGGCGAAGTAGTAGGATCCGGGTCGTGCGGCAAGCAGCTGGTCTCGGCTGTAAACAATGAGACTCGCGGCGACTCCACTGAATGCACCACCACGTGCCGGTTGAAAAAGTAACGAAAAAAGAAGGACTACGGCCAAAAAAGCTCCCGAACTAGGTTTAACGTGCAGGCTCGCACAAGGTTCCCACTAGTAGAGAGAAAAACTTAGAAAGAAAACTAGAAATAATAAATAAAAGTGAAAAAGGGGGGAAAGAGGGGAGAGCTGTTGCAACAGGCTGCACGCAGGGCGGCGCCATTTTGAACATCCTATTACTAGTGTTATATTATCACATCACAATTACCGTATTTTCCGGACTATAAGGCGCACCTTCAATAAATGGCCCATTTTAAAACTTTGTCCTTATATAAGGCGCACCGGACTATAAGGCGCAACATTAATGCATCATGTCAGATTTTTAATCCAAATCAAATCATTCTCCATTTTATCTTTTTTATTTCAACTTCAGATGCAACCAATTACTTTATAATCACAAAATAATGATCCATAGTCTTTTTGATTCATGATTCATAGTCTTCAGCGGGCCACTTATGATTGATTTCATGACACAATGCTTCGGGCCAGTTTAAATTTAGGAATTTGGTCCATATATAAGGCGCACCGGACTATAAGGCGCACTGTCGGCTTTTGAGAAAATGTTAGGCTTTTAGGTGCGCCTTATAGTCCGGAAAATACGGTACAGTACCGCTTAAAATCATGTAGGAAGGCTTGAGAGACTCAGACTCACCAAAAAAAAATAGAGTAATAGCCTTAAATGAGTTTGTCTACTTGAGCATTTTACTGACCAAAATAACAGTTTTTTTCCGTGTATAATGCACAAAATTTAACTAATTTATTGTCCTAAAATCTGGGGTGCGCATTATACATGGGTACAATTTTTTTTTTTTTTGGAAGAAAATCATGGTACAACAAAACCAACAACAGGACTGACCGACAAAGACGTGGAACAAAAAGACAGGGTGACATTACCAAAGACAGGAACTGAAACCAAACAGACATCATGACAGTAACACATGCAATGATCCGACGGTGAGCGAGGGGCAGACAGGACTTAAATACAAAACACGTTACATTGATTGAGGTGACACAGGAAGGGAGGGCCGACGCGAACAGAAACTATGGCAACCTAGACACATAGCAAAACTGGGGACGAGACATGACAAATCTCCCTCGAAATAAAACTTGAAATCACCTTTCTTCTTGTTTGTTGTCAATCGCGCATCGCATTCAGCCATCCTGCCCAACACACTTAGTCAGTAAAATTCATAAATGACGACACATCGCTTGAGGCGATGGTGCAATCCTTGATGGTGTGTTATTGTCAAATATTGTTTGTTTTTTAATCTCTATCGCAGACCAGACGTCATACCGAGGCAGTATCACTGCGCATGCGCACTATGGATCCGATGCGAATAGTCCTCTTCTCTTCTTGACTGACAATGAATGTGATAGTTTAACAATCAGCAAATAACAAAATGCGTATTACAGGTAATATTTTATTTCACAACACTTTGCCTTGTTCCTTTTGTCTCTGCTGTTCACTTCAAACACGCTCCATACGACCGCAATGCTCTCGTATCAGACGCTTGCTCGATCACCTGCTCGTTTGCTGTCACAATGTACCCTACACAAATCCGAAACGTTTGTTGCGGCTCCGAGTCACGACGAGGGGCAAGTTTTGGTTTCCAAGGGTGTTTTTATTCCTCTTCAACGTCTCTCCCATACAGAGCCGCCTTTTTCATGTCCGCACGCCTTTTTCACATGTCCGCACTGATCGCGGTGGTGCCTTTACGGGCAGTCGGAGAAATCAACGCCAACAAAAAAAATTACATCCAGCCTAGTTAAGACCATACCAAAGACTATAAAAATGGGACCCATTGCCTCCCTGCGTGTGTGACGATCATTGGGACTTAAAAAAAAATAAAAAATTAAAAAAATAAAAAAATTAAAAATTGGGTGCGTATTATACATGGATACAAGCTTTTTTCCAGCATCAACATGCCATTTTTAGGGTGCGTATTATACATAGGGGCGCATTTTACACGGAAAAAAACGGTATATTGCACTATTGTACTATTGGTGTACTATTTCCAAAATAAAGACCAAAATAATAACTGACCAAAATTATATTGCACTATTGTACTATTGTGTACTATTTCCAAAATAAAGACAGCACTTACAGTACATGCATTATTTATATAGCACTTTCACAACTATAGCTGTAACAGGACATATAAAATGGTGGAATCTAACCATATTGTGGAGAAGCAATAAGGAATTGAATAAATTATTTCTTTTAGGATGCCCTGATTGACATGGTGCGTCGCTCCAAAGTCCACTTTGTCCATTGTCTGCTGCCCAAAGCGGAGGCAGTTGGAGGAGGAAGCGAGCTGCGTGTTGGACATGGAGAGAGTGCAGATTCAGGGCTCATGACTTTGGATGTTGGTCTCCTAAGAGCTCAGCTACGAGGATCGAAACTGCTGGATGCATTGCGCATTTACAGACAAGGTATTTAAAATAAATAATCAGAATTTAAATACACTGTTTGAATGGTACAATAGTCTTATTTATTTTTAGTATTAATGATGTTTGTTATCCTAACAGTGTGTACTTTGGCCTTTTTCTGGATCATTTGTGAATGACAAAAACTGACTATTTGAAATTTGTAATCCAAGTTTAGATAATCAAATTTGACAATCATCTGCATTCATTGTACGATTGACGTCGTTTGTGCTGGTTCTGTACATTTGAGCCATTTGTTAGATTCCCCTTGTCAATATTTCACCCAGTTATATTATTTTGTTCTTATCTCAATTTGACCAACCATTCTGTAAATTTAGTATTGTAATAGTGTACATGTTAAAAATCCCCATATCTTTTTCCCAGAATTTTCTCTGGTCATCTCGAGAAGCTTAAAGCTTGTTCTCAAGATGTAAAGGCCCTTCTATCTTGACACATTTTTGTCATTCTTTCTACTCGTCCAGGATACCCAGACCACATGGTATTCTCTGAGTTCCGAAGGCGTTTTGATGTTCTGGCACCACATTTGACCAAGAAGCATGGGCGTCACTACATTGTGACAGATGAGAAGAGGGTGAGCGTGATATTTTTCTGGCTCTTTAAATCTGGCGTGATGGGTGAAATACTAAACTACAAAGTATTGGCTATTATAGTAGCTAAGATACTGAAGAGTGTCCTGGATTCAATTATTGAGGAAACGCAGTCTGGTTTCATGGCAAATAGACATACTGTAATGAATAATGTTGGACTAGTTCTAGACTAGACTAGACTAGACTAGTTTAGACTTGTTGGTGATGTCATGTCATGCAAATGTGTCAGCTGGTTGTAATTTTTTGTTTCCAGGCAGTGGAGGAATTGCTAGAATCCTTGGATTTGGAGAAAAGCAACTACCACATGGGTCTAAGTCGGGTGAGTGTAGGTTTATTACATGTATGTAGTGTCGTTTTTTTAAAATATATATATGTATATATATATATATATATATATATATATATATATATATATATATATATATATATATATATATATATATATATATATATATATATATATATATATACGTATATATATATATATATTTACACCCCTGTAAATCGCGGGTTTTGTCACGATACGATTTCACATCGATACAAAGAACTACGATACGATATTTGCCGATATCTTAAAGCCTGCTGCGATTCATTCACGATATATCGCGATATAGTGCGCTCCGATCGTTTTTTTTTTTTTTTTTAATAAAAAATATAGAACAATATCCTGATTTATAACAATTCATACGCAAAATCAACAAGGTACTGCAAACTCTTTATTTAGGAAATTACAAGAGTATTGTAGTATACAAAGTGCTTATTTTAACACTGAACTTTGATGTCGTGTTTTTTCTTTAAATGTGCGGCGAGATTTGTGCTCCCGGAATATTTGATCACCGCATGGCAGGATTTACAAACTGCACGTGTCTTGTCCGTTGAGCCATCTTTTCTTTGGAATCCAAAGTGTTTCCAAACGAATGACTTGAAGCCTAAAGGGGAGCAAATTTCCTCGTCTTTTTGGACACTAGCCATAGCACCAGCCCAGGAGCCGCGTACTAGTTGTCGACTCCCCTTTCACGTGCAGCAACGCCGTGCACTGCTCCCTGCTCCCGGAAAGAGGAAGCAAGCATCAATGAACTGGATTTCAAAATAAAGTCGCTTCTAATGTCCGAGGTCAAACACGGCGATATAAATCGATGTTTACGTTTAGCATCGATGCCAATAAATCGTACATAAATCGATGTGTATCGATGAATCGTTACACCCCTAATATATATATATATTAGGGGTGTAAATCGCGGGTTTTGTCACGATACGATATAATATCGATTTAAAGAACTACGATACGATATTTGCCGATATCTTAAAGCCTGCTGCGATTCATTCACGATATATCGCGATATAGTGCTCTACGGTCGATTTTCTTTTTTTTAATACAAAATATAGAACAATATCCTGATTTATAACAATTCATACGCAAAATCAACAAGGTACTGCAAACTCTTTATTTAGGAAATTACAAGAGTATTGTAGTATACAAATTGCTTACTTTGACACTTAACTTTGATGTCGTGTTTTTTCTTTAAATGTGCGGCGAGATTTGTGCTCCCTGAATATTTGATCACCGCATGGCAGGATTTATAAACTGCACGTGTCTTGTCCGTTGAGCCATCTTTTCTTTGGAATCCAAAGTGCTTCCAAACGAATGACTTGAAGCCTAAAGGGGAGCAAATTTCCTCGTCTTTTTGGACACTAGCCATAGCACCAGCCCAGGAGCCGCGTACTAGTTATCGCCTCCCTTTCACGTGCGTGCTCTGCTCACAACATAACACGCGCAGTGCGCTCCCGGAAAGAGGAAGCAAGCAACAATGAACTGGATTTCAAACTAAAGTCGCGTCTAATGTCCGAGGTCAAACACGGCGATATAAATCGATGTTTACCTTTAGCATCGATGCCAATGAATCGTAGAGCATTATATCGATTAATCGATGTGTATCGATGTATCGTTACACCCCTAATGTATATATATATATATATACACCTGCCATCATGAAAAGGGAAAAAAGCAAATTCATTAATTTTTATTATAAAGTTATTTTCCTTTTAATTTCAGTAGTTTTGTATCATTTTGAACCAAAATCGCAGAATTTTCATAGTTATTTTAAAACTGGAGACGATTCGCTCGGAGGAGCCAACTTCCTGCCTTGCCTCCTCTGAGGATTGCGTAGTCATACAGCTGCCTATGGTATGCAGTTAGACTGAACTGCTGTCTGTCTCTATGTCGTTGTTTAAGTGTTCAAACACTGTAGCTATATTAACTAATTTCCGTAGTTAAGCTGATGTATATAATATCAAGTGTTTTTTGTCATCTTTCTGTAACGTGTTTCTTTTGATGAACAAAACGGCTTTGAAAAGAGACCTTACGGAGGCAACGAAAAAAAGGTTCTCCAGCCTAATGGCAGGGGGTGCTTGTGATCCCGGGATTCTTCATGCGCCCACATGTAGAATAAATCATCTCCAGTTCAAATTTACAGTGAACAACTGAGGAGTAGTCGTCCATTCGTTTATTTTTTGGTTTTACATTTCGTTTTACAATGGAGGGGGGGAGGACGTCAGTGCCTCCCCTGTCATGAACCTCACTGCACGTCACTGATATATATACAGTGGATCCTCGGTTTTCGACCACAATCCATTGCAGAAGGCTGTTCGAGAAGTGAATTGTTCGAATTCCATATCATGTTTTCCCATTACAAATAATGGAAAGAAATTCAATCCGTTCCAAGCAAAAGAAACGCTTCTTTAAAGCATTTTTTCATTATTTTACACCATAAACTGCATAAATAAGTGAGTAGGTAATGTATAAATAATATAATATATATAATAATATAAATAATAATAAACTGAAATAATAGAGTAGGCTAGGCTGGGGAATGTATTGCTGTATCTGTAGCAACTCCACTGTGTGTTTCATTCTAATAGTAAAATACATATCTATATAACAAAAGCACATCAAAAGACCAGCTATTGGATGCTATTTGCTATTGGATGTATCTCACTTCTCTTTCTAAATTATTGAATCATCCTCGGCTTGCCTTGAAAACAAACCCTTCAGGAACCAGACTAGGGCCTTTTTTTCCCAGGTTCTCAAAAAGATGTCTCGCTTTGGCACAAATGGTGCCCTCAGTAACAGTATCCCCCGCTAACTGTTGCTCATTAATGAAAATTAGCAAGAGTTTTCTTCTTCCAGCACCTGTGGCCGTTGTTTGGTAAGCACAGTCGCCCCTCTCGCAATATCACTTCCTTTAAGAGCGTCTTTGTTTTTCAGGATCGAGCTTATTGTCGATTTTGCCATGCAAACTCCCGCGCCAACTCTGACACACGCACACCTGACTCATATTTTGCGATTAATTCTTTTTTAAATTCAACCCGTTTTGCGCACCTCTTTCCTCTTTTCGCCATGATCAGTTTACTGCTCCCACTTGCTTCCTTTGGAGGCATGATTAGAGTTGATGCAATCCTCAGAATAACGAGAATGTACCGTAATTTCCGGACTATAAACCGCACCGGACTATAAGCCGCACCAGCTAAAATCCAGGGATATTTTAGTTTTTTTCTTACATAAACCGCACCGGACTATAAGCTGCACGTGCACATGCGTTTTTTACAAAGAAAGACAGTACACAGAAAGCCTTTTTAAAGTTTTAATAACATACTTTAACATGTCTGTCTAAACATTGCCTGTGACGCAGCAGTAGTACCGCAGCAACACGGAAGTGTGCATGCGAGTTATTAACAAAGAAAGACTGGACACAGAAAGCTTTTTTAAAGTTTTAATAACATGCCTTAACATTTCTTTCCAAACACTGCCTGTGACGCGGCAGTAATACCGCAGCAACACGGAAGTAACACAGCACTAATAGGGTTTGATTAAATAAAACATACCGGTAAAAGTCACTGAGACGCGGCGGTAACACAGTAGCAACACAGTAGCACAGCACTAAAAGAGCTGATTAAAAAAGCATACAAGTAAAGGTAAAAAAAAAAGAGCTTCATCGTCTTCATCTTCCTCCTGTGCATTGAAACCATCGAAGTCTTCCGATTGGAATAGCGTTAGTTATCCTTTGCCACACACTTTCTCAGTATCTCTTTCGTCGTTGGTTTTATGCATTTCTTCTAGCATTTTCCATGATGAGGGTCTGTTCATGCTAATTTTATTCATGCACGAATCGCTAAATTACATTAAACTAGCGAGCGACACGTATAGCTCCAGAGTGGACGGGACCACGAAATAAAGAAAAAGGTGACGCAACACAATGTCATCATCGACTGCCTTTAGCTTAAAAGCGGCATCATATGCATTCCTTTTGTCCCCCATAATGATGGTTTGTGTATAAAAGCTTCCTTTCAGTAATGTCCGTCTTGATCTCGTTCTCTCTCTACTTTGTGTGAATTATACGGCACTATTTGCCTGGCGGATGGACATGCGATCAACACACTACTTTTCTCCCCAGTGACCGTGTCTATATATCCCTCCGCCCAGCAAAGCGGTGCCGCACAACAGCGATCCACAGCCTTTTTACGAGTGTATAAAAGTGATCAAGTCATCACAAAAATCACGGAAATAATCATATATAAGCCCCCCATAATGATGGTTTGTGTATAAAAGCTTCCTTTCAGTAATGTCCGTCTCGTTCTGTCTCATCTTTGTGTAAATTTTAAGGCACTATTTGCCTGGCGGATGGACATGCGATCAACACACCACTTTTCTCCCCATTGACCGTGTCCATATATCCCTCCGCCCAGCAAAGCGGTGCTGCACAACAGCAGTCCACAGCCTTTTTACGAGTGTAAAAAAGTGATCAAGTCGTCACAAAAATCACGGTAAAAATCACATATAAGCCCCCCATAATGACCTTCCTTTCAGTATTGTCTGTCTTGATCTCGTTCTGTCTCATCTTTGTGTAAATTCTACGGCAGTGGTATAAAGGACGTCGCACTCGCGCGGCGATGTTGACAAAGGACGAGGAATTTGATCGATGGATTTAATGATTTAGAGTGCACAGATGGTTTGATAACATTATTGCTTATATAATAGTTATTTGATATATAATTTATATATCGTTGTATGGGCCTGTGGAATATTTTGAAGTGCAAGAGCCGTCAGCGGCGCGCACGCATTGTTGACAAAGGACGATTGGTGGATTTAATGAATTGGAGTGACGCAGATGGTTTTATTAACGTGTTATTTATGTAATAGTTTTTGGAATAACTCTGAATTTTACGTCAGGGCCGTTCTCAGCTCTTAGTTTGTGTTTATGTCACGTTAGCATAGCTATCGTTTAGCCTGTTGTTGCTCGTTCATGACTGTTCTTAGTGTTGGATTTTGTCGAATAAATTGCCCCCTAAAATGCGATTTATACTCCGGAGCGACTTATATATGTTTTTTTCTCTCGCTTTTTTTGGCATTTTATGGCTGGTGCGACTTATACTCCGGTGCGACTTTTAGTCTGAAAATTACGGTACATCAATAAGTTTTGTGTTGTCAAGTTTCAGTGACATTGGGTTACTTAACAGCAACAATTTGGTGTTACTCTCCTTGCTTTCTTGGAAGTAGTAGACAAATACATTTAAATGATAAGAAATCTTGAAAATTGCTTGAGTGGTGACCAAAATCTCAAAATCAATTTCATAATATAGTAGAGAAATACATTTAAAAAATGAGAAATCTTGAGAATTGTGTTCCAGTTAGTATCGTAATATAATGATAACTTTTCTGCTCTCCTCGCTCAGGTTTTCTTCAGAGCCGGGACTCTGTCAAGGCTTGAGGAGCAGCGGGTTGTTCAGAGCAGAAGAAATATCTCTCTGTTCCAGGGTGCATGCAGAGGATATTTGGCCAGACAAGCTTTCAAAAAGAGGAAGGTGAGAAGGCTACTTTATACTCAGGCAGTCGCTGCCCACCTGGGAGTCACTGCGGCAAGATTTACTGCAGTTTCACTCCAAGTCGAAGGGTATCGCTACGGCTGATATTGGCCAGGACACCACAGGGTGCATTTTATGACCAGTTCCAGTCACTGTTTTAACTTTGTCGAACACGATATAAACAACAGCTACAACGATGGAGAATGTGCCTGCTAGAACAAAAGACAGGCAGCGTAGGGGTTATGTCAGGGGTGGGCAAACTACGGCCCGCGGGCCACATCCGGCCCACGGGACCGTTTAATCCGGCCCGCCAACCCTGAACAAATTGTATTATTAAACTTTTTTTTTTTTGGTCATTTTGCCTGCAATGACTGCGTTTCCCCAGTAGATGGGGAAGCGCTCGCCTGCGCATTTACTACCGGAAGCCGTGTCAGAAAGCTCGGTGCACACTCACAAGTGCGTGTACGTACTCAGTAGTACGGATATGGCGCACTCGCACTCTATTTATATCAGTCCCGAATTTAGAGCGTGGGCTGTGACGACAGCATTCTTGTAATTCGCGCGCTGAGCTTTCAGATGCAGTTTTGCGCTAAAGCCACCCACAAACCTTCCCCTGGAATCCTTCCATTAAAATGAGTCACCCAAGGAAAAGCAAGGTGGACACAGTGCCGAGTGTTTAAAAGAGAGTGGCCAGTGTGGCTCGACGTACGCGACGTGACGTTCAGCCACATGAACGTCAACATCAACCCGTCACAGATCGAGGTAAACGGACCAACACTTCGGATCTCTCCTAAGAATTGCCACAACAAATTTTACTCCAGACTATGACGCACTAGCAAAAAAGGGAGACCAACAACACCGTTCCCACTGAAAATGAAGGGGAGGCTCTCAAGTTTGTTGTAAAAAAATGCATTTTGAATATGATTTGTACACATAGGGATTGAAACTAGCGACCATTCTAATTTTCAAACAATGCAGGATGCTCAAGGACATTGATGCACCACCTGTTTGCGACTAATCTTAACCTGTAAAGTTCTTAAGGCTTACTTTAAGGAAGTGTTTCCCGTTTCCTCACCTCTGTTACCAGGTGTTTGCGAGTTAAAACTCTGCTCTGATTTTCAGATACCCCTCACTGTGTTGTCGTTTTGATTACTTTATTTGGGTGTATGCTTTCACCGATTCTTCAAGATGATATATTTGGTCAGAATGTTTGCCGTTTGATGTGATCTCATAAGATAAACATCTTTCATTAATCTGACCTGCAGGCACTGAAGTGATGGAGACTGTTATTCATAATAACAGTGTCGTATTTTATGAGAATCACTGATAGCAGTTTTTTAGTGAATTATTATTATTTTTTTAATGCTGTTAATAAATGCATTTCTTTTCAAAAAACTTGTTTAGAATATCCTTATAAAGGCCAAAATCTTTTATGCAATGACCTTTACAGGTCGCGTATATTACTTCACACAAACACTACGTCCATCTGCTCCTGGTTCGGCCCTCCGGTCCAAATTTAGAACCCAGTTCGGCCCGCGAGTCAAAAGGTTTGCCCACCCCTGGGTTATGTGCCTGATGTAGGCTTCTTTGACCACATTCTCACATAAAATATATGCCACTGCCAAGCTTCACAGCAGCAGCAAAGCACTGCTCCTCAGTGGTGACTCTCAAATCTAAGTCAGTTATTTCAATGTCATACAAAATATTACCCGGCAGGCTTATGGCAAACATTTAAACCTCATTATTTTGCTAATTTACACATCTACTTAATTTATGGACACCCACTTCTGGATTAACACTCACATTCGGTCTGAACTAGTGTATTAAGGATTAAATTTACGAGTTTCAGGTTTTCGCAAAATGGGCATCCGCAGTTTTAGTTTCCGCAAAATGGGCATGCATGAGTAATGGACGGACCATTCGATATCTGAGACAGGATGGCCACCTCTGAGTAATAGTAAAATGAAGACAAAACTACATCGTACCACTCAAAGGAAATAGATTTATGTGGAATAAATAATACGCGTTACTTGTGTAAGATAAGATTGCTGAGAAGGTTAAGAGTACATATAGGTAAAATATATATATTTATATAAATAAAATGTATTATTATTATTATTATTAAAAACAATCGGCAAATATTGGCATTTGGCTGATTATTTTGGCTGATGTTTGGGCCATAATTGACTGATTTAATCAGCTAGATAATTACCAAAAGGCAACCAAAAAACATGTGCACTTATTCATGTTTTTCGATTTAGTCTTGTTCTTGTCTTCCAATGAAAACAATTCTGTTTGCTTTCCGTCTGACAGATCCAGGATTTAGCAATCCGTTGTATCCAGAAGAACATAAAGAAGAATCGTGGGGTTAAAGATTGGCCATGGTGGAAGCTTTTCACTAACGTCAGACCTCTGATTGAGGTGCAACTCACTGAGGAACAGATCCGTGGCAAGGATGTAAGCATAAAACGTATACGATCATGTGGTTTCGTGTCTTTTGGGATTTCATTTTGCTAAGACATAAATAACCAATTGATAATAAAGTTCTCAAAGTTATAAAGTATTTAAATTTTAAATGAGTGACTATTGAATCATTGAATTATCGACTACACAGATTAATTTTCTATCATACATCTTATGCCGCATTCTAGGAAGAGATCCTTCAGCTGAAACAGAAACTGGAGAAAGTCGAGAAAGAAAGGAATGAACTGAGACTCAACAATGACCGTTTTGAGAGCAGGGTAAATTGCAAAAACACAAAAACAAACAAGTCAATTACAATTGTTTTGAACAAACAAGAAGTGTCTGACAGTGAAGCATACCAAGGTAACAAACTAAAAAAAATGTTTTGCAATGTTTTTTTCGGGGTGTACTAAAAGAAATCCATATCATCGTGGGTCTTTTTTTGCAATAGACGTGTTGATACAGAGGCGTCAGAATCAATATTGCACATTAGTTCATAAAGTTTCCCGGTGCGTCTCGGAAAGCTGCTCCTTGTAGTGCAATGCACACACCTTTCTATCAGGCATGCTGCTGATGATAAATTGGGCCACTGCTAACAGTAAAATATGGAAAAAAAATGCCATCCAATATAATGAAATTAAGTCTGTCACTGACACACTAATTAGATTAATTAATTACGCTACAAATTACACACTATAAAAATTAACGCTACTAATCATGAATGTCAAGTAAGTGTGCAAAATATTCAAATTCAGCCCATTGAGCTATGCGTAGGGTGAGGCGACTTATCACTTCCTTGTTGAGCTACATTGCTCTTCTCTTCCCAGAGTCTCTCGTTTAAATTTGCACCACTTACCTCAAGTGTGCACTTTCTTCCTGTCAGCCCATAGTCAATGGCAATGCCTGGCCACAAATATGTATGTAATTATCAATAAATCAAAGTCAAAGTCAAAGTCAGCTTTATTGTCAATCTCTCCACATGTCACAACACACAAAGAGACCGAAATTACGTTTTTCTCTATCCCACGGTGACGAGACACGTAACACGATAGACGTACAAGTACGCGACACAATATGAAAACAAGAAGGCAAAAATTCAAACAATCAATAGTAAGAGTGATGAATAAATAATAAATAAACAGATAACACTATAAATAAGAGGAGCAAAACGGAGACAGCATGCATAGCGCAAAAGTAAAAAACATCATAAACAAAAAGGCACAAACAATAAATAATTGTTTCACATCATGGTAGTAGGAGGAAGGCATCATTCACAAGAGTGCAGTTTGAAACTAACATGAGCCAACAAAAACCTGGCGTTTGAACAGGGGTTATAGCCACTGGAGCTACAACATACAAAACTAGAAAATGCAATTTCTGGAGAAATTGCGTGTGAAGGCGAGGAAATTGAATGACTTCTGGGGGAATGCTGCAGAATGATGTTGGGATGAATTGAATTACTTGAGAAATGTAGAAATGAGAAGTATAAAATTAAATTTAGGAGAATATGGGGTGAATTTCAAAATTGTAAATGTGGAATTTTTGGTAAGTGGGAAGTTGTGAAATAAGTAGGCAAAAGATGAACAGTTGAAAGTCGGAATGGGTTGAATCGGTTGAAAAATGTCGTAATTAGAGTTGAAAAATGAAATTTTGGAGAATTTGGCGCGAATTTCAAAATTGAAAAATGGGAATTTTTAGTACCGTTTTTTTCCGTGTATAGTGCGCCCCCATGTATAGTACGCACCCTAAAAATGGCATGCTGATGCTGGAAAAAAGCTTGTACCCATGTATAATACGCACCCAATTTTTATGATTTGTTTTTAAAAAAAATTTTAATTTTTTTTTTTTTTTTTTTTTTAAGTCCCAAAGATCGTCACACACGCAGGGAGGCAATGGGTCCCATTTTTATAGTCTTTGGTATGGTCTTAACTAGGCTGGATGTCATTTATTTTGTTGGCGTTGATTTGTCCGACTGCCCCTAAACGCACCACCGCGCTCCGTCCGCGCACGGGAAAGAGGCGGCTCTGTATGGGAGAGACGTTGAAGAGGAATAAAAACACCCTTGGAAACCAAAACTTGCCCCTCGTCGTGACTCGGAGCCGCAACAAATGTTTCGGATTTGTGTAGGGTACGTTGTGACAGACAGCAAACTAGCAGGTGATCGAGCGATCGTTTGATACAAGAGCATTGCGGTCGTATGGAGGGTGTTTGAAGTGAACAGCAGAGACGAAAGGAACAAGGCAAAGTGTTGTGAAATAAAATATTACCTGTAATACGCATTTTGTTATTTGCTGATTGAAACTGATAATTAAACTGTGAATTGAAACTAATAGGTGGAGAGTTATTTTTAAAGTCCTGATGTACTTTCTAAAATTTAAGTGGACCTCACTGCGCACTGCGCAGGGAGCTTAATTTGGTGCGGTCGCGCAACCGCAGCGCGCCGGGCGCTCACTGTCGCATTGCTTAAAGAGCGCCTTTGTGTTTTAGGATGAACAGCAGAGACCAAAGGAACAAGGCAAAGTGTTGTGAAATAAAATATTACCTGTAATACGCATTTTGTTATTTGCTGATTGAAACTGCTAATTAAACTGTGAATTGAAACTAATAGGTGGAGAACTGAACTCTCGCTCTTTATATAGCTGACGTGTCTTGCGCAACCGTTCTGCGCATCTGTAATGGCGGCCTCCGTATGACGTCCGGTCCGCGATGGAGATTAAAAAACAAACAATAGTTGACAATAACACACCATCGAGGATTGCACCATCGCATCAAACGATGTGTCGTCAATTATGAATTTTACTAAGTGTGTTGGGCAGGATGGCTGAATGCGATGCGCGATTGACAACAAACAAGAAGAAAGGTGAGTTTTATTTCGGGGGAGATTTGTCATGTCTCGTCCCCAGTTTTGCTATGTGTCTAGGTTGCCATAGTTTCTGTTCGCGTCGCCCCTCTCTTCCTGTGTCACCTCAATCGATGTAACGTGTTTTGTATTTAAGTCCTGTCTGCCCCTCGCTCACCGTTGGATCATTGCATGTGTTACTGTCATTCTGTTCCTGTCTTTGGTAATGTCACCCTGTCTTTTTGTTCCACGACTTTGTCGATCAGTCCTGTTGTTGGTTTTGTTGTACCATGACTTTCTTTAAAAAAAAAAAATTTAAAAAAAAAAAAATTTTTTGTACCCATGTATAATACGCACCCCAGATTTTAGGACAATAAATTAGTTAAATATTGCGCACTATACACGGAAAAAAACGGTAAGTTGAAAGTTGTGGAATAGGTAGGCAAAAGATGAACAGATGAAAGTTGAAACGGGTTGAATCGGTTGAAAATTGTAGAAGTTAGAGCAAATGTTCAATCCCCATAGAGAATAAATGGGAATTACTTTTTTTTAGGTCACTTCCGGTTTAATTTAGGTCACCTCCGGTTTATTTGGGTCACTTCCAGTTCAATTTAGGTCACTTCCGGTTTAGCTGAGGTCACTTCCTGTTTATTTGGGGTCACTTCCGGTTTATTTGGGTCACTTCCGGTTTGTCAAGTGGCATGGTGGTACGAGATGGTGTAAAATTAGGTATTGAATTTGGCCCAGGCACATTGGCTATCCCGAAGCATGTAGTAGTTCAAAATTTCACCAGGAGATGATGTTAAAGCTTGACATAGGGGTGACCTGATGGAAATGAACAAATCTAATAAATTAAATTGTTAGCAATTGGGAGGACACGACCTGTTGAAACACGTAGCAACACACAATTTTGGAATAGGAGTTTGCTATGCCATAATTTTAAGATGTAAGCTTGAGCAATATCAATTTATGTGTTTAAGTTGGAGGAACCCATTATTGTGTTAAGTACTATTATGTGTTGAGATTAGGGGTGTAACGATTCATCGATACACATCGATTAATCGATATAATGCTCGACGATTTATTGGCATCGATGCTAAAGGTAAACATCGATTTATATCGCCGTGTTTGACCTCGGACA
Organism: Syngnathus typhle; assembly: GCF_033458585.1. Classification (NCBI taxonomy): domain Eukaryota; kingdom Metazoa; phylum Chordata; class Actinopteri; order Syngnathiformes; family Syngnathidae; genus Syngnathus; species Syngnathus typhle. The sequence goes on from NC_083743.1 coordinate 16,943,046, forward strand.
TTAGACGCGACTTTATTTTGAAATCCAGTTCATTGTTGCTTGCTTCCTCTTTCCGGGAGCAGGCACGTGAAAGGGGAGTCGACAACTAGTACGCGGCTCCTGGGCTGGTGCAATGTCTAGTGTCCAAAAAGACGAGGAAATTTGCTCCCCTTTAGGCTTCAAGTCATTCGTTTGGAAGCACTTTGGATTCCACAGAAAAGATGGCTCAACGGACAAGACACGTGCAGTTTGTAAATCATGCCATGCAGTGATCAAATATTCAGGGAGCACAAATCTCGCCGCACATTTAAAGAAAAAACACGACATCAAAGTTCAGTGTTAAAATAAGCACTTTGTATACTACAATACTCTTGTAATTTCCTAAATAAAGAGTTTGCAGTACCTTGTTGATTTTGCGTATGAATTGTTATAAATCAGGATATTGTTCTATATTTTTTATTTTAAAAAAATATATATCGATCGTAGAGCACTATATCGTGATATATCGTGATTGAATCGCAGCAGGCTTTAAGATATCGGCAAATATTGTATCGTAGTTCTTTGTATCGATATGATATCGTATCGTGACAAAACCCGCGAGTTACACCCCTAGTTGAGATTGATCTTTATTAGACAAGATATATGTGATTCATGTTGCAATGTTTTGTCCAACCTGTATTTAACATTGGTGTTCCATCCAAACCTGAATGTATTAAGTTGAGAGGAGACATTAAGGTCTAATAGTAAAAGAAAGAACGAGCAAAACAGGAAACATCTCCATCCGGTGGTTGCTACTTGAAGCAAGGTTGCCAAGACAACCAGTGGTGCACCTACATATTACGATGAGGTAATGCCAGAAGCCTATAAATATGTTGCCCGGACACAGAGCGGTCAGGGCGATAGCCGTGACGCTGCCCGGAGTAAACAAACGAAGATGGATTTTTCATTCTTTTTGAGATTGAACCAAAATCTACTAAAATGAATTTCCAGAGTCTTCGAATTAGACTTTGTCAAATTTTAAGCTTCGAGGAAGGCAGAGGAGACAGCCGCCCCGGGCAGAAAGGGGAAGTCGCCAATTTTACTTTTTTGGCTAGGCCCTTCACGGCCAGACCTTTCCTCTTTTTTAAACAGAATTCGGATTTTGGAACAAAGGACAGCCGATCACTCGACTTGTTTAACCAAATAGGATTTTAGACCTTTAGTCTCCTCTTTTGTTTTGTGTGGGTGAGTCTTGTTTTTTGTTTTTTCGACTTCTAATTCTTTTTCTTGCTTATTCATTAAATCTCTTAAGCCTTAATTCGGTATCGATTATTTCGTATTAACTATGTTGAGCATGGTTTTATATGCGGTAATTACAACTTTAAAATGTCTTTATTTCCCTATCATAGTCATTCTTTAAATCCGCTCAATTGTTTTTAAAGTGAAGACAGCTTTAATCCTTAACATCAGGAATTGTCAGATCTGGTTCGAAGTAGTTATCTTGAGCTCAGCTAGGGCGAGGGTGCTCTAGTTAATTAACAAATCCTTGAGGTCTTAACAAAGACATCTAAAAATATCCGTAACATAACAAAAGCATCAAACAACCGAAGGGAGCCATCATTATGGCGCGGTCATTTCGACGACTCGCCTCAAATTGAGTTACTCGGCTCGCGCGTTGGATGGCTTGAGAGGGGTTGGCGTCATATAGAAATTGGATTGATTCTCGTGGAATTAATTTAACTCGGGTGGTCAGCTACGGACGAGTCCCTTCGCCCCGGCTTATTTAACCCGTTACCGGGGAGCTGGAGGCACTTTAATAAAAAGTGCCCGTTTGACAGGTTTGATATGGGGCACTTCCGGTTTACCTGAGGTCACTTCTGGTTCATTTGGGTGACTTCCGGTTTGATTTGGGGCACTTCTGGTTCATTCTCAGTTCATTCAGGGGGCACTTCAGGGTCAATCCAAGATGGCCGCCACACTGGAAGTGGGGGTTAAGGGGTGAATTGTGTAAGCATCGTGGAAGTGGGGGTGAAAGGGGTGAATATGGCAAGCATAAGGTGAACAACGTGAATAAAGTTGGAATGGGTTAAATCGGTTGAAAAATGTAGAAATTAGAAGGGAAAAACTAAATTTTGAAAAATTTGTTGTGAATTTCAAAATTGAAAATTTTGAATTTTTGGTAAGTGGGAAGGTGTGGAATAGGTAGGCAAAAGACGAACAATTGAAAGTTGGAATGAGATGAATCGGTTGAAAAATGTAGAAATGAGAAGTGAAAAAGGAAATTTTGTGAAATGTTTCGCAAATTTTAAACATGAAAACGTGAATTTTTTTAATTTGGCAAGTTTGGGCATGTCTCCAATGTTATTTGAATATGCTGAATGATGTGAATTTCAAACTGGAACGACGTAAATGTGAAATGTTGAATGTGCCATTAAGAATGAATAGGGAAAAATTTGCCGGAAATTTGTGAATTTTGTAATTTTTGGAATGAGAAAAATTCAAGCAACTGTGTCATGAATATTTGGAATAAGTTAAAAGTGTTAAGCTAGTTAAGCGTCAGAAAAGTGAGCGGAATTTGTAGAATAATAAAGTACAGGAATAACAATAGTGTTCGCCTTCACACAATAAAGTAGAATATTATGTGTGAAGGCCTTCGCCTTCACACTAATAATGTTATATAACTGTGATAACCAGGATTTATGATCATATTTAGTAGATTGCGGAAAACCTCAAGTGTGTGTGTCTGTGTATGTTGATATGATCAGATTACTGAGCTGTCATCGGAGTTGACTGATGAACGGAATACAGGGGAGTCGGCCTCCCAGCTACTGGAAACTGAAACATCCGAGAGACTCCGTCTTGAGAAGGACATGAAGGACTTGCAGGTATATGCACACGCACGCACACACACACGCGCGCGCATGCACGCACATGTTGGTTTTTTGTTACTTTCACTTAAGATTTTGTTACTTTCGCTTGTTGAGCCTGTGCTCAGAGCAATCTTTTGCTTTCACGTATCCATTAGGCCCAGTTTGACGAGACGAAGAAGCAAATGGAATTCATGGAGATGGAAGTAATGGAGGCTCGTCTAATCAGGGCCTCTGAACTCAATGGAGTGTTGGATGATGATGAATCAGGTAAGACCTTTTCCTAGACAAGCGCCTACAGCAAGAGTACCGTCTTTTTCGGACTAAAAGTCGCTCCGGAATATAGGTCGCATTAAAGTTAAAGTTAAAGTCCCAATGATCGTCACACACACACATCTGGCTGTGGTGAAATTTGTCCTCTGCATTTAACCCATCCCCATGTGATTTTGATCCATCCGCTGGGGGAGAGGGGAGCAGTGAGCAGCAGCGGTGCCGCGCTCGGGAATCATTTGGTGATCTAACCCCCAAATTCCAACCCTTAATGCTGAGTGCCAAGCAGGGAGGCAATGGGTCCCATTTTTATAGTCTTTGGTATGACCCACCCGGGGTTTGAATCCACAACTTTTCAGTTTCAGGGCGGACACTCTACCTCTAGGCAACTGAGCTGTTCTTAGCCATAAAATGCACACTAATGTGAAAAAAAACATAGGACCGGGCGTGCGTAAAAGCCATGTCCGAGCCCCATCCACCGTCCCCGGGCAGCCACCCGGCCGAGCGCCGGCCCCCAACTTCCATCCATGGACGTGAAAGAGAGCTCCGTAGAGTAGGACCGGGTGTGCGTAAAAGCCATAATAGTTTTTCAAACCTTCTGTGTCACTCTAAATCCTTAAAACTCTTAGTCCTCTGTGTCACTTACAAAGCCGCTAATGATGTTGGTAGTATGTGGGGCCCTTCGTCATCTTCGTCATCCCGTGATCGAATCTTTGTCCTTTATGTAAACAACCGCCGCGCCGCGCTGCTGACGTCACTTGAAATTCAAATTACAGTAGTCCCTTGCTACATCGCGGTTTGTTTATCACATATAAGTCGCTCCTCAGTATAAGTCGCCCCCCCACCCAAACTATGAAAAAAAAACGCGACTAAAACCGAAAAATACGGTAACTAATCAGTTCAAACTCCGACTCATGTTTGTATTGAACTGATGCTAGTTTGCATTGTATGGGCATGTATTTGCCAAATCCTCTATGCTAATCAACAAACATTGGCTAAAGTTTCTTTGTTTAATCATTTTTGGACACGAGTATGATTTTAATTTTTTTAAATAAAATACCCTAAAGTAGCTGCAAAAAAATATATAAAAAGCTGAATGGTACTTTTCAGTAAAACTTTGAATTATAATTAATCAAACCTTTCAATATTCTTTGCTCTGATGCAATTTGTCTAACTTCTAGGGGTGTAAATCGCGGGTTTTGTCACGATACGATATCATATCGATACAAAGAACTACGATACGATATTTGCTGATATCTTAAAGCCTGCTGCGATTCATTCACGATATATCGCGATATAGTGCTCTACGATCGATACATGTATTTTTTTTAATAAAAAATATAGAACAATATCCTGATTTACAACAATTCATACGCAAAATCAACAAGGTACTGCAAACTCTTTATTTAGGAAATTACAAGAGTATTGTAGTATACAAAGTGCTTATTTTAACACTGAACTTTGATGTCGTGTTTTTTCTTTAAATGTGCGGCGAGATTTGTGCTCCCTGAATATTTGATCACCGCATGGCAGGATTTACAAACTGCACGTGTCTTGTCCGTTGAGCCATCTTTTCTTTGGAATCCAAAGTGCTTCCAAACAAATGACTTGAAGCCTAAAGGGGAGCAAATTTCCTCGTCTTTTTGGACACTAGACATTGCACCAGCCCAGGAGCCGCGTACTAGTTGTCGACTCCCCTTTCACGTGCCTGCTCCCGGAAAGAGGAAGCAAGCAACAATGAACTGGATTTCAAAATAAAGTCCCGTCTAATGTCCGAGGTCAAACACGGCGATATAAATCGATGTTTACGTTTAGCATCGATGCCAATAAATCGTAGAGCATTATATCGATTAATCGATGTGTATCGATGAATCGTTACACCCCTACTAACTTCTAAACATGCTTTTAAATTGTCACTTTAATTAGGATAACAGGACTGAGAAAAATGCTGTCTTGAATCATTCCATGTCAAGCCACCCAAAATTCAAGAACTTCCCCAATGACACCTCTTTTGATTTTTATTCAATTGGGGCCTCAAATTCAAACAGTATTTAAATTTTGGCCCTTTTAAGTTTGAATGTCACGCCGACTTTTCGGATCTGGGATCTTGTTGGCCTCTTGAGGGTATGGGTGTCTAGCATGTCATTTGGAATAGTGGTTTTCCTTGCCAAGCAATTCAAAGTGTCTACCTTCAAAATTACAGTGATCCCTTGCCACTTAGCACTTCACCTTATGTGACCTCAGTGCATCGCAGGTTTTCATGAAAACAAATATTGTGGATATATTTGGTGCATCGCGGCTTTGCAGCAGAATCAGCAGTATCTCTGATTTGCGCTTTTTGTCATGAATGAGGCAGGACAACCAAATGCAACACGGGTTTGATGAAAGGAAAAAAGAGACAAGAAGGGCTGGAATGCCGGCAGAGCAGGACGATGAGGCAAGCTGACGAGCCGGTCAGTGAGCGTGCGTTGTGCTTCATCAAACCAGACAGGCATTGCAAGCTCGTGGTCGGGGACAGGCAGAATGTTAAGCCAAACAGAGTCCAGAGCAGATCATAAAAACAGGCTTTTGCGAAATAGTGAATCAGGAAATAGGCATTGCGCTATACAAAGTCAAAGTCTGCTTTAACAGCGATACAACTGGAGAGGACGCTCTCAATGGTGCCACGGTAGAATGTAGTCATGACGGCCGGAGGAGCTTTTGCCCGTCTGAGTTTCCGCAGGAAGTACAGGTGGCGGTGAGCTTTCTTCGCCAGTGATGCGGTGTTGGTGGACCAGGAGAGGTCCTCACTGATGTGCACCCCCAGGAATCTGGTGCTGCTCACTCTCTCCACCACAACATCGTCGATGGTCAGTGGCAGGTGTTGGGTGTGACCCTTCCGGAAGTCAACAACAATCTCCTTGGTCTTGTTGACGTTCAGCAGGAGGTTGTTATCCCTGCACCACGTGGCCAGAAGGTCGACCTCCGACCTGTATTGAGTCTCTTCGCCCCCGGTGATGAGACCCACCAGAGTTGTGTCGTCGGCATATTTCAGCACGCGGTTGCTACTGTAAGTTGCAGTGCGGTCATGCGTCAGCAGGGTGAAGAGCAGCGGACTGAGCACGCAGCCTTGGGGGGCCCCCGTGCTCAGCGTGATGTTGGCGGAGATTTTGTCGCCAACACGTACCACCTGAGGTCTCTGACTGAGGAAGTCTAGTAGCCAGTTGCAGAGGTAGGTACTGAGGCCCAGCTTGGCGAGTTTGCAGATGAGTCGTTGTGGCACAATGGTGTTGAAGGCAGAACTTAAGTCCACAAACAGCAATCTCACATACGAGTCCCTTCTCTCCAGGTGGGTGAGGGCTGAGTGGAGGGCAGAGCAGATGGCATCCTCAGAGGACCGTTTGGCTCGGTACGCAAACTGGAAGGGGTCTATGGTGGGGGGAAGAATAGATCTGATGTGCTCCATGACAAGCCGCTTAAAGCACTTCATGATGATGGACGTCAGTGCCACGGGGCGGTAGTCATTGAAGCAGGACGGAGCAGGTGTCTTTGGCACAGGTACGATGGTGGCAGCCTTGAAACATGATGGGACGATGGCCTGCTGCAGGGAAATGTTAAAGATGTACGTGAAGACACCCATCAGCTCCCCAGCGCAGTCCTTCAGCGCTCGACCTGGGATGTTGTCAGGGCGCGCCGCCTTACGGGTGTCGATAGTGGCAAGCGTCCTCCTCACGCTATCGGCAGAGAGGCACAGGGGCAGCTCGTGTGGAGGGGGAGGGGTCTTCAGCGGGCAAGTGCTGTTTTGAGCGTCGAAGCGAGCAAAGAAGCGATTCAGATCGTTGAGCAGACGGATGTTGCCCTCACAGCTCTGCGGCGCGGGCTTGTAGTCCGTGATGGTCTGAATGCCCTGCCATAGGCTCCGCGCGTCCCTGCTGTTCTTGAAGTGGGCGGTAATCTTGCAAGAGACTGCCTTTTTCGCTTCCTTGATGCCCCGGGACAGGTCGGCCCTCGCTGTTCTCAAGCCAGCCTCATCCCCCGCTCTGAAGGCTTTGTTCCTGGCCCTCAGCAGCCTGAGGACAGCCCCTGTTAGCCATGGCTTCCGGTTAGCCCGAGTGACGATGAATTTTGTGTGGGTCACATCATCAATGCACTTTGTGATGTAAGAGGAAACAGAGTCAGTATACTCCTCTACTGAATCCTCCTCTGAACTCGCTTCCCCGTTCTGCGTAGCGTCCTCTACTTTTACTGTCTGTATGCGCACTGGCTTTTATTCGTTGTGTTATCTATTTATTTATTATTTATTGTTACTCTTATTATTTATTGTTTGTGCCTTCTTGTTTTTTATATTGCGTCATTTACTTGTATGTCTATCGTGTAATATGTCTTGTCACCGTGGGATAGGGAAAACGTAATTTCGATCTCTTTGTGTGTCTCGGCATGTGAAGATGTTGACAATAAAGCAGACTTTGACTTTGACTTTGACTATGTCCGTCCGATTGTTGCAAGTGGCCGCCTCCTTAAACATTTCCCAGTCAGTAGTGCCAAAGCAGTCTCGAAGCGCATCAGAGGCACCCTCAGGCCACACTCTTACCCGCTTGCGAACCGGCCCGGATGCTTTCACCCTTTGTCTGTATGCAGGCATAAGCATAACAGTGATATGGTCAGAAAGTCCAATATGGGGGAGGGGGGCGGCTTTGAAAGCTCCTTTATGTGTAGAGTAGACCAGGTCCAGGAAGCTGTCACCACGTGTTGGAAAATTAACATGCTGGTGAAGCCTCGGAAAAACAGACTGTAGGTTAGCATGATTAAAATCCCCAGCGAAGATGGATGGTTGTTCACTAACAGCCTGGTACAGTTCACTAAGAGCCGCGATCCTGTCGCCTTCAACGTTGGAAGGCGGGATGTATACCGCGACTAGCAGAATCGCAGTAAATTCCCTTGGCAGGTAAAGAAGGACAGCAGAAGAATGGAAGGCACAGCCGGGCGAGCTGGGTTGGCCGCCAGCCTGGTCCGGACGCCTCCGCCCTTGCCCCTCTTCTGCCTCCTCGCACACCGCTTCCGACGCTTTCTATCCAGGGGAGGAGTAGCAGGATGTTTCAGGCCGGAGCAGTCCGAGTTCCTTTAATGTCTCTGCTTCAAAGTTCAGAACGCCGCAAAACTCGCTTTTGCCGATGTCGAGCAGAACCTGCCTGCTGTACTTGTAGCACGACGTAGTACGATGAGACAAAAACGTAAAACTGTCGGACAAACACTCATTAAACGAACAAAACACCGTTCGGGCGGAACAGAGAGAGGTCGCTGCGTGTGCACGCTCCGCCATCTTGATCACAAGATCAAGACGGCGGATCAGGCTAATGGGAATCAGGTGGCATAGCAGAACCAGGTGGCAGGCATACCTGTATCGAGGTAGACAACCGCAGATTGACGGGCTTGCGGGGTTTAAATACATGCCCTAATTAGCCGGTAACAAAGGCACAGGTTGCAACCATCAGCATTGATTAGCGCGCACAGCTTCACCTTGGATATGCGCGCCCCCCGGACCAGTGCGAGAGCGTGTCAGCTGGCCAACATGGCAAGAGCAGAGCGGAGCTGTGAAACGTTTACGGTAGTTTTTTGTTACCGTATTTTCACGACCGTAAGGCGCTTCGGGTGAAAAGGCGCAGACCAAATTACGGGGCATATTTTGTATTTAATCCCCACATTATAGGCCGCATGCATGCCATGATTTACGGTAAACAAACAAACCGTCACGGGAGCAAGAAAGTGAGTTTGGTTGTACTTTATTCTACTGTTTCACCATGTACTCGACTGTACTCACATTATTGTTGATCGATATTAATACGCAAATCCGTCCAAGTCCTCATCTTCCGTATTCAATTAAACAGTTGGGCAAGTTCGCTATCTGACATGCCAATTTCCCTCGTCATTGTCTCGTCATTGTCACGTTTCCGCTTTCCAGGAAGCTTGAATTGTGGCTCGTAAGCATGTCTCTTTGTTTATGCCATTTTAGAGAGTCCTAATGCTGTTTTCTTTGCACAAACGATTATATTTGTTTATCAATGGCGGCGGAGGTACGTACTCTACGTGTTACGTTAAGTCCTCTGATTGGTTTACCTCCCCGATGTACTAAAATGTAATATCCTCTGATTGGTTCATCGGGTCTACATATTATGCCTGTTTATTACGTCTCTGTGTGGCAGAAGCCACACAAAACAACTTTACAGACTTGCACAAACGTTAGTATTTATCAATGGCGACATAGGTACGTACTTTGCACGGACGTTAGTATTATTGACCAATGGTGGTGGAGGTACGTATTCCTCTACGTGTCACGTCCAGTCTTCTGATTAGTCTACCGCCCCGAACTACGTAATACGTAGTGTCCTCTGATTGGTTCATCGGGTGCCTGCATATTACGTCTCTGTGTAGCAGAGATTTCCTTTATAGATTTGCACAAACGGTAGTATTTATTTATCAATGGCGGCGGAGGTACGTATTTTACTCAAATCATAGTATTTATTTACCAATGGCGGCGGAGGTACGTACTCCTCTATGTGTTACTACATCCAGTCGTCTAATTGGTTTACCGCCCCGATCGACGTAAAACGTAATGTCATCTGATTGGTTCATCGAGTGCCTGTATATTATGTCCCTGTGTGGCGGAAGCCACACAACAACTTTACAGATTTGCACAAACGATAGTATTTATTTACCAATGGCGGCGAAGGTACGTACTCCTCTACGTGTTACGTCTAGTCCTCTGATTGTTTTTTTTTTTGTCCCGATCTACGTATGTATGTAAAATATATGTCCTCTGATTGGTTCAACGGGTCTTCATATTACGCCTGTATATTACGGAAGCCACACAAAACAACTTTACACATTTTTTAATTTGGTCCACACAAAAGGTGCACCTTTGTTTTTAGAGAAAATTAAAGGGTTTTATGCGTGCCTTATGGTCGTGAAAATACGGTACTTTGAGTTTTAGTGAAGCCCTAATTTTTTTTTTGTGAGTTTAACTTGTTTCAAACGTGTTTAAAAATTACAATAACGTGTTTAAAAATAAAATTATTAAAGTTTTGTGCGGATATCGTACAAATATTGACCCCGCATTGCAGATTTTCGCCTATCGTGGGGGGGTCTTGGAACAAGTGAAGCGTGTCCCGCGCTATGAGTGCTTATTGCTGGCCACTGTCCCGATTTCTGCATGGCGGTGGATTTTTCCTGCGTGCACGGCTGTGTCACATCACCGCTATCACCCTGCTGGCTGGCTGACGCACCCTCCCCTGCACGCTACACCTTGGGGGCGTATGTGGCCAGTACAGAACTGCTTGTGCTAATCGGTGCTGATCGCCACCATCTTCCCGTGTTAACCGCTGATTAGGGCGTGTATATAGACGCCGTACGCCGGTCAGTCCTGGCTGTTTCGTCTGCTTTGACACACACACGCCTACCACCTGATTCCCATTTGCCTGATCCGCTATGTGCCACTACAACGCACGACGCAAGCTCGCTGACAGGCTCATCAGTCGCCTCGTGTACCTGCTCTGTTGGCATTCCAGCCTCCCTTTTACCCTTTTCACATTTCCTAAATAAACAGTCCGTGTTCATGGTTGTCCTGCCTCGTTCGTGAGAGGCTGGCTGCCGTGCTTCCCACGCTTGTCCGCAGTGACGCACATTGCTCAGAGGCATGCCCCGGCGTTTAAATACACGCTGATAACACCGTTCTCCCATCGTTTATAAACCCGCAAGGTAGTGCATTCGCGAAAAGTGAAGCATGAAGTGGCGAGGGATCACTGTATCCATGTATTCTGGCGCCGTCTATCAGATTCTGCGCTTAAAAATAGCACAGACGTAATATTTTTAGAGCAACTTGTAAAGTGGATTTTTTAAAATGATGCAGCACATTTTGTTTACATTTTGGGGGCCCATGTCTTGGAAATGTTTTGGGTTGCTGGGGTTTCAACTGATTTAACATAACATAACTCTGTTATGTATTGTATTTAGAGTTTCAAGGCACTCAGGCCTTTGGTGGGTGTACAGAAGGGCTCCAAGTGCCAAGTGTGTCACTAGTAGGGGTGGGGGCATGGGGGTCTTGGCCCCCTGAAGATGAACCAATGTAGAGATTTAAAAACAATACATATAATTAGGGGTGTAAATCGCGGGTTTTGTCACGATACGATATCATATCGATACAAAGAACTACGATACGATATTTGCCGATATCTTAAAGCCTTTTTTAAATAAAAAATATAGAACAATATCCCGATTTATAACAATTCATACGCAAAATCAACAAGGTACTGGAAACTCTTTATTTAGGAAATTACAAGAGTATCGTAGTATACAAAGTGCTTATTTTAACACTGAACTTTGATGTCGTGTTTTTTCTTTAAATGTGCGCCGAGATTTGTGCTCCCTGAATATTTGATCACCGCATGGCAGGATTTACAAACTGCACGTGTGTTGTCCGTTGAGCCATCTTTTCTTTGGAATCCAAAGTGCTTCCAAACAAATGACTTGAAGCCTAAGGAGCAAATTTCCTCGTCTTTTTGGACACTAGCCATAGCACCAGCCCAGGAGCCGCGTACTAGTTGTCGACTCCCCTTTCACGTGCCTGCTCTGCTCACAACACAACAACGCCGCGCACTGCTCTTGGAAAGAGGAAGCAAGCAACAATGAACTGGATTTCATGTCCGAGGTCAAACACGGCAATATAAATCGATGTTAACGTTTAGCATCGATGCCAATAAATCGTAGAGCATTATATCGATTAATCGATGTGTATCGATGAATCGTTACACCCCTACATATAATACTGTGTGAAGGTTTGAAGTCACCAATAGATTCAGTGTTATTTAAATCAGGTTTTTTTAATACGGTACACAAACACCCTGGTCCAAAATTTTATGTGCGACTCCTGGATCCCAAAAGTGGGCGTGGAACCCCGAAGTGGGCGTGTCAAATCAACCCAATATTTGATGGGCCATCATTCGAAAACCGTTTGGATTATTTCCTTTGACATAGGGCCCAGACATAATTCAGTGTCAATTTGTTTTGCAATTGATACATATTAATAGAAAATCCCTTTGAAATAATGTTCGATATGAAAAAAACCCCGCAAACCCTGAAACTGGTATAGGTGCCAGGCCGACTTGGGTGGTCTGATCGGCTTGGGGGCCTGCGCGTCTTGTTGACGGTGAACCGGAATTGGTTGAGACCTGAGACCTCGCAACTGTGATGTCATGGAATGACCCTTTGGGTTATGAACCCTGTTTAAAAAAAAAAAAGTCCAATTTATGTTCAGTTTTATTCGGATTTGCAAGTGAGACAGCAATGTAATGTTGATTTTAAAGCTTTACCAAAATCAAATCACACCAATTCGGTGAAATGGTCTAGTTATCATTTCCTAAAACCCTGAGTCCTAATCCTGACAAGCAGTGTGCAGAATGCACACTCAGAAATGTTGTCTTTGGTTCCTTTTTAAAATTACAATTGGGACCAAATCAATTAAACTTCAGTTGTGAAGTGTGAACTCCAAATGTGGTAATGTGGCAGGGGGAGAGTGGAGACTGAAGTATGAAAGAGCTATCAGAGAAATTGAATTTACCAAGAAGCGACTGCAGCAGGAGTTTGATGACAAGCTGGAAGTTGAGCAGCAGAACAAACGGCAGCTGGAGAGAAGGGTAAGAAAATAATTGCATCATGCATACAATGGCACACCAATGGCATCATCTATTCTAATAATGGCAGTTGTTTTGACTGATTTACATTGCAAGAAAAAATATGTGAACACTTTGGATTTACCTTAAATTAGTCATAAAATGCCAACTGATCTTAATCTAAGTAATAGCAATCAACAAAGACAGTCTGCTTAAAATAACAGTGTCGGATGTAAAAGTTAATTGAACCCCAAGGCTAAGGACTGCGGAGCCAGGAGTCAGTCAACCCAGGGTTCAATTGGTTGTGGCGGATGTCGGGTAGTCGGTCACCTCCACGTGTCCTTCCTCAGTCCCCTACAAATCTCACTCTGCCTTCCCTCTGTTGTCGTCCACATAAACAGCTTACCCTGTGGCTTATTTCTACTGCTCAGGCTGATTGCAGTGAACTATCTAAAATAGTTTCCTCCTGTAAAATGTTGCAGAATAGTGTAAAAATAGTGGTTTTGCAAGGAGTGTGTTGATCATTTGAAAATTGAGTCCAAGTAATGAGTTGATTTTACACGTTTGCAATTCGAGTGCTGGGTACTCAAAGTGTGCGTTACAGAATTACAAACTCAGTGCTAAGCAGTGATGGTGCTTAGAGTTTTGCAAACGGAGTGTTTTTTCAATAAATATTAATAGTTTTAAAAATTTTACTACAAGATTCACTATCACAGTTTAACCATTCAGAACAATTATGTGACCCTACAAACTGGCCACATTTCCATTTCCACTTTAACATCTCAATTGAATTTCCCTTTGCACACATTAAGGCATTCAATTTATTCAATTTTTACCACAAAAGAATCCTGCTAAATCAAGTTCAATTGAAAGTAAATTAGTTGAGATATTCAATTCAGGAACCACTGATGCACAAGTCTGTTAGAAATTAGTTGCCTGATAAGAACTATGAAGCTTTCATTCCTGGTGACCTTCTAACCTGACAAAACTCTGTTTGGGAGAGTAGAGAGGAGATATTGAACCAAACTGTTGCTGCAATTGCGGCTGTTTTGCTGCGGATTTTACTGCTGTTTTTAGACATTGCACAATGTGAATAAATAGGAAGAATTTTTTTTGCACAACCTCAGTGCCTTATATGCAACTTATTAACAATAATTACTAGCTGTCTTGATGTAACTTCTAATGTACATATGAGATTGATGAAAAAGGGATAAAGCAGGAATAATCCATCCATCCATCCATCCATCCATCCATCCATCCATCCATCCATCCATCCATCCATCCATCCATCCATCCATCCATCCATCCATCCATCCATCCATCCATTTTCTATATGGCTTGTCCCCACGGGGGTCGCAGGCACGCTGGAGCCTATCCCAGGAATCATCGGGCGGTAGGCGTAGGACACCCTAAACCGGTTGCCAGCCAATCGCAGGGCACACAGAGAAGAACAACCATCCGCACTCACACCTAGGGGCAATTTGGGGTGCTCAATCGGCTTACCAAGCATATTTTTGGGATGTGGGAGGTTCCTGACAAAATGAGTAGTCTAATATCTGAATATACAACTATGTCAGATGTAAACCTCTTTTTTTTTCCATTGGGTTTGTGTAGATCGGTAACCTACAGGCTGATAATGAAGAATCAGCTAAAGAAAAGAACATGAATATTGGAATATACAACTATCCCAAATGTAAAACACATTTATTTCCATTGGGTTTGTGTAGATTGGTGACCTACAGGCTGATAATGAGGAATCACAACGAAATATCCAGCTGCTAAAGAAAAAAACACAGAGACTCACAGCCGAACTGCAGGACACCAAACTTCACCTGGAAGGCCAACAGAGCCGCAACCATGATCTGGAGAAGAAACAGAGGAAGTCAGTGTATGCCCAAGCACAGAAAAATTCACTCCCACTGTCTAATCTAATCCGTCTCTCAATCAAGCCACATACTGTAAATGTCAACATGTTCATGTTTCATGTTAGTAATCTGTGTTATTTGTGTTTCTGTGCAGGTTCGACAGTGAGCTCAGTGCAGCCCAGGACGAGGTGCAGAGGGAAAAGGCCTTCAGAGAGAAACTGGCACGAGAGAAAGATATGCTGACTGGAGAGGCCTTCAGTCTCAGACAGCAGGTTGAGGTACTGTATGTACAGTATATACTTGCTCGATTTGCATGTCTTTTTTTATAGTATGTTTTGTATTTGGGATATTAAGTTAGTTAAAAGATGAACATGAGACAGGAGATCTATTTTTCCCATTACGAATAATGGAAACATTTTTAAGTCCTGATGTACTTTGCAAAATGTAAGTGGACCTCAGTGCGCAGGGAGCTTAGTTTGGTCCGATCGCGCAACCGCAGCGCGCCGGGCGCTCACCGTCGCATTGGTTTAAGAGCATCTGTGTGTTTTAGGATGGCTTTACTGCTCCCACTTGCTTTCTTTGGAGGCATGATTAGGGGTTAATACAATCCTCAAAGTAACAAAAATACAATAACAACGGAGTCAGTTGGCATCCGGGCCGCGCGGTCGGGTTTTTTTGGGTCCTCTCGGCTCATCTCGCGAGGTTCGACCTCCGAAATTTATCCAACAACCGAAGCAAAAAATCGAGATTTTTCTTTTTTTTTTTTTTTTCGAATTTCGATTTGTTTGAGAACCGGAACGTTCGAAAACCGAGGTTTGACTGTACTGTAAACAGTTTTTGGGTACATAAGAAAATGTTTCAGACTTACGTAGATAGATTGAAGTGAAAGACCTAATATGTAGTTGCAAATCCATCCATCCATCCATCCATCTCCTTCCACTTATCCGGGGTTGGGTCACGGGGGCAGCAGCTTCAGGAGGGACTCCCAGACTTCCCTCTCCCCAGCCACTTCATCCAGCTCATCGCGGGGGATCCCAAGGCGTTCCCAGGCCAGCTGAGAGACATAGTCCCTCCCCTCACTCGTGAACAAGACCCCAAGATACTCCTCCACTTGGGGCAGGATCTCATCCCCGATCCTGAGAGGGCATTCCACCCTTTGCCGATCGAGGACCATGGACTCGGATTTGGAGGTGCTGACCCTCATCCCGACCGCTTCACACTCTGCTGCGAACCCCTCCAGTGAGAGCTAGAGATCATGGCCTGAAGAAGCCAACAGCACCACGTCGTCTGCAAAAAGCAGAGACGCGATGCTGAGGTCCTCAAACCGGACCCCCTCAATGCCTCGGCTGCGCCTAGAAATTCTGTCCATAAAAATCATGAACAGAATCGGTGACAAAGGGCAGCCTTGGCGGAGTCCAACCCTCACTGGGAACGAATCCGACTTACTGCCGGAAATGCGGACCAAACTCTGGCATCGGTGATACAGGGACCAAACCGCCCTAAGCAGTTGGCTCGGTACTCCGTACTACCGAAGCACCCCCCACAGAACCTCCCGAGGTACACGGTCGAACATCTTCTCCAAGTCCACAAAACACATGTGGACTGGTTGGGCGAACTCCCATGCACCCTCGAGGATCCTGCTGTTCCACGGCCAGGACGAAAGCCACACTGCTCCTCCTGAATCCGAGGTTCGACCTCCCGACGGACCCTCCTCTCCAGCACCCTTGAATAGACCTTACCAGGGAGGCTGAGGAGTGTAATTCCCCTGTAATTGGAACACACCCTCCGGCCCCCCTTCTTAAAGAGGGGAACCACCACCCCAGTCTGCCGCCCAGCTTACACTGCACCCGACCCCTTTGGCCCCTCCCACTGGTGGTGAGCCCATGGGAAGGGGGACCCACTTTTCCGTTTCGGGCTGGGCGAAGGCCCGGCCACCAGACGCTCGACTTCGATCCCCGCCTCCAGGTCTGGCTCCAGAGGGGGGCCCCGGTGACCCGCGTCCAGGCGAGGGAAAACGAAATCCATTTATTTTATTCATCATAAGGGGCTAGTGCAGGGGTGGCCAACCCGCGGCTCGCGAGCCGCATGCGGCTCTTTGGCTGGTTTCATGCGGCTCTCTGTTGTTGTGATGCGTCTAGTGTGTTGGTGGAGTGCCCAGTGCATGTCACTTCTCACTGTCAACCCTCACCGCTGGCTAGCAGTATGCGAACGGGAGAGCCGAGTGCGTAAGTCTCTCCCTGCCAGTACACAGCCTCTCTAACAGCAAGCCCTATGTAGTGCCTCCACGCGGCGACACATGGTAACTGGGTACAACACGGACCCAGGCTAAACTACAAGGGACTCGGAGGAGGTTTGGCCCCTAGACGTGCGGCATGCAGGCCCACCGGTGTGTGGACACGCCCTGGTGCCCACGAACCAGCCCCCAACTATGGGTTAAATAGTACCACTGCCCAGTGGGCTCCTCGGGAGAGGAATGGGCTAAGGGAGTCAACCCCTACAGAAAATCAATTTCCCCATGGGTTGGTGTCAGGAAGGGCATCCGGCTGTAAAAAGTTTTTTGCTCCAAAAATTCTCAGTATGGCTAGACAAACACAGGAGAGGCGGGGTACAGCCTTAAGTACTCCGTGGGCATTTTCATCAGCCTACGACAAAAAGAATGATGGAAAAGGAGGCCAAACCGCAGGTAGATTATATGACGGCCCTCAGCCCGATGGACTGCGGGGAGGCCTGAACCGGAAGAGAGAGGGGCAGGAGGCACGTGTTAGGGTGGCTACATGGAACATCGGCAGCATGTCACACCGATCGGGGGAGGTGGCTGAGGCTCTACACAGGAGAAGGGTGGATGTCTGCTGTGTCCAGGAGTCAAGATGGAAGGGTGGTAGTGCAAGGATGCTGGGTGCAATTGGCAGAAGGTACAAGTTCTTCTGGCAAGGCTGCAACGAAGGGACTGGTGGTGTTGGTGTACTTATTGCTGAAAAGTGGATAGATCAAGTGCTAACTGTTAGCAGGGTAAATGAGCGGATCATTGTTGTGAAGTTGATCGTTGGGAAGCGTCTGACAAACATAATTTCAATCTATGCCCCTCAAGCTGGCAGAAGTCAGGACGAGAAGGATGCGTTCTGGGACAAGGCCATCATGGTGCTGTCAGGGATCCCCCAGAATGAGGTTATAATTCTGGGAGGTGATCTGAATGGACACGTGGGGAGGGAGTCAGATGGCTTTGAGGGGGTACATGGGGGACAGGGGTACGGCATGCGGAACGCAGAGGGAGAGAGGATCCTGGAGTTCGGCGACGCACTGGAGCTGGTGCTGTGCAATACGTTTTTCAAGAAGGACGAAGCCAAATTAGTAACATACAGTTCAGGTGGCTGTAAGAGCACAATAGATTACATCATGGTCAGAAAGGAGGACCGCGTCCTGGTTAGGGATGTCAAGGCAATCCCCGGAGAAGAGTGTGTATCTCAGCATCGCCTAGTCATCGGAGACCTAACTCTGTGGATCAAGTATGTGGGGGCTAAGAAGTATCCTCCCAAGTTGAAGGTGTGGAAGCTACATAGCGGAGGGAATAAAAACGAGTTTAGGGAGAAGATTGAGCATATAGCAGAAGAAGTGGAGGAGGTGATGGAGTCGGGTGGTGTGGATGGCAAGTGGCAGGCAATAAAGAAGGCTCTGCTTGAAGCCACAGAGGAGGTGTGCGGATGGTCCAAGGGTAAAGCAAGACAAAGAGAGACATGGTGGTGGAATGACAGCGTCGAAAGAGCGGTGAATGAGAAGAGGAGGTGCCATAAAGTATGGAAGAAATCTAAAAGGGAGGCAGACCGAGTGCAGTATGTAGAGGCAAGGAGGGCGTCACGGACAGCAGTGTGGGAGGCCCAAGAGACCAAGAGGAAAGAATTTGCAAGTGAATTGGAGAGTGAGAGAGGACAAAAGAGCTTCTTCAAGATAGCGAAGCAAATGGTTAAGGAGAGGCGTGATGTGACCGGTGCAAACTGTGTGAAGGACGAGGATGGCAACATCGTGACAGACAACAGAGAAGTGAAGGAAGTATGGCGGAGGTACATGGAGAAGCTGCTGAATGTGGAGAATGACTGGGATGGTGAGACAGGATGCGACGAAGTGGAGGGTGAATGTGACCCGATCACACGGACAGAAGTGGGAAAAGCCATGAAGGCCATGAAGGATGGAAAGGCAGCTGGACCATCTGGAGTGGTGGCAGAGATGCTAAAGGCAGCGGGAGACGTCGCTGTGCAGTGGATGACCGACCTGTGTAACAGTGTCATCGCTGAGGGGCACGTTCCGGAGGAATGGACAAGAAGCGTCCTGGTGCCTCTATTCAAAGGGAAGGGGGACCCACTCGCATGCGGGTCATACAGGGCTATAAAGCTGCTGGAGCATGGAATGAAGTTATTAGAGAGGGTGTTGGAAAGGAGGGTGAGGACACGGGTAAAGGTGGACGAGATGCAGTATGGCTTCATGCCTGGTAAAGGTACAACAGATGCAATTTTTGTCATCCGACAGATGCAAGAGAAACATCAGGAGAAGAGGAAGAGGTTGTACTTTGCTTTTGTCGACCTGGAAAAAGCGTTCGACAGGGTGCCAAGGGAGGTGGTGAGGTGGGCCCTAAGGAAGTCGGGTGTGGAAGAGGGACTGGTAAAGGCTGTGATGGCTCTCTATTGCAGAGCCTGCACAACTGTTAGAACAGGAGTTGGCGACAGTAATGGGTTTGAAGTAAGGGTAGGGGTGCACCAGGGATCAGTGCTCAGCCCATTACTGTTTGCTATCGTGATGGATGTGGTATCGAGGGAAGTGAGGGGTGGACTACCATGGGAGCTGCTCTACGCGGATGACCTGGTATTGATGGCTCACAGCCGAGAAGACCTAGCTAGCAAGCTAGCGGCCTGGAAGACATGCCTGGAAGTGAAAGGAATGAAGGTGAATGCGGCAAAATCAAAGGTCATGGTCGGTGGTGCTGGCCTGGGAGTGATATCGCAGTCAGGAGCATGGCCATGTGGAGTTTGCGGGAAGGGAGTGCAAGCTAACTCTATCCGGTGCAAGGGTTGCCAGAGATGGGTACATCGAAGATGCAGTGGAGTAAAAGGCAGCCTACTAGCTGCAAGTGAGACCTTCCATTGCAAGCGGTGTAGGGGAGAAGTCGCCCAAGCAAACCCAGCTGAGCGAGAGGGGCTCGTGGTAGATGGGGAGATGTACGAGGTGGTGGACAGCTTCTGCTATCTTGGAGACATGATTAACGCTGATGGGGGGGTGGACCTAGCAGTGACCACAAGGGTGAGAAGCGGGTGGAAGAAATTCAGGGAACTCATGCCCTTTTTAACATCTAAGGCCCCATCCCTGAAGATGAGAGGCCAAGTGTACTCAGCCTGTGTTAGAGGTAGTATGACGTACGGAAGTGAGGCATGGGCCCTGAAAAAAGAACACGAAGACAGACTAAACAGAGCAGAAATGAGAATGATCAGATGGATGTGTGGTGTTTCAATGAGGGAAGAAAAGAGCAGTGCAGAGCTGAGACAGAAGATGGGAGTGGAGGCCATAGTGGATGTAGTGAGGAGAGGCAGACTGCGATGGTACGGACATGTAGTGAGGAAGGACGAGAACGACTGGGTGAAGAAAGTTATGTCGTATAACGTAGAGGGAACAAGACCCAGTGGCCGACCTAAAAAGACCTGGCAGGTGACCGTGGCAGCCGACATGGAGGCACTCGGCATCAACCACGAGATGGCCATGGACCGTTCCCGGTGGAAGAAGGCCATATCGAGAACCCAGTCCAACCCAGCGGCGCCTGGAAAGCGGACTTTAAACCGATGATGATGATGATGATGATGATGATTTGCTTCGCTTGAGTTCAATATGGTATTTTGGTCAAACGCGCATGCGCGTGAGGTGAAATCCCGCAAAGGAGGAGGGACAAACTCATTTGAGGAGTGTCAATTTCGCTCTCAAAATGGCAAGGAAAAAATCCACAGCTAAACGAATATATGACGATGAACACAGGGCAGAGCGATTGGTTTTGCTGGCTTTTTAATGAATGGCGACTGTGACTACGGGGGCCCATTAGGTCCAGAAAAGCTGACAAGACGCTAAACCAGGGGTGGCCAACCCGGCCAAAACTGCAAGGAAAAAATGCACAGCTAAACGAATATATGACGATGAACACAGGACGTTTTTAACAGAGTTAAAGTTGTTTTTTGTTGAACGCAATGGCAAGCCATTCTGCCTGATATGTCAGACGTCATTAGCGCATTTAAAAGCTTCAAATGTTCAGCGCCACTTCAGCTCACTTCATGCCAATATTGATAAGGACTTTGCAAAAGGGACTGAATTTCGCAAGCACAAGTTTGGACACTTTGAAAAGTCAGGCAGAAAAATAGGTACAGTTTTTCAAAAAAATTACAAAGCACTCAGAGACTGTCACACTTGCATTGTTTCAACTGGCTTGGAACATTGCACGGACTAAAAAGCCATACAATGAAGTGGAGTTCGTTAAAAGATGCCTCAGTGACGTTATTGAAATCTTGTCTCCTGAAAACGACAAACTAAAACGAATGGTCTGTCCCGCCACACATAGTAAGTGAAAAAACGTATTATGTTTTTGTTTGTGGAATTTGTTTGTCTGTGTAAGACAATGCACACAACGTTCATTGTCGAAAATGTGGTCTGTGGTTTTCGTACTGTAGGAGTCAATTTGTCATTATCATGTTGGTGCGTGACATAATAATGTGTGTGCGTGTTTGTGTGTGTGTGTGGGGGGGGTGTTCGTGTGTGCTCAAAAGTCAAGTCAAAGTCTGCTTTATTGTCAATCTCTTCACATGCCAAGACACACAAAGAAATCAAAATTATGTTTCTACTATCCCACGGTGACAAGACATAGTACACGACCTACATACAAGCAAACAACACAAAATAAAAACAAGAAGGCACAAACAATGAATAATAAGAGTGATGAATAAATAATAAATAAACAATAACACAATAAATAAGAGGAGCAAAACGGAGCAAGTATGCATACAGCAGACAGTCAGAATATAGCGCAAAAGTACAGGACGCTACGCAGAAGGGGGGAGAGAGTTCAGGACCCTAACAGCCTGGAGTATGAAGCTGTTGGTGAGTCTGGTGGTGCGGGAGCGCAGGGTCCCGTACCTCTTCCCAGAGGGCAGAAGATCGAACAAAGAGTGAGCGGGGTGACTCACATCACTCACAATCGTGGTCGCCTTGTGGGTGAGATGGGAGGTGTAAATGTCTTTCAAGGAGGGGAGTGAAGCACCAATAATCTTACCAGCCGTGTTCACTATGCGCTGGAGGGCCTTCATGTTGTAGTCAGTGCAGCTACCACCCCAAACAGCAATACAACTGGAGAGGATGCTCTCAATGGTGCCACGGTAAAATGTAGTCATGACGGCCAGAGGAGCACACGCTCGCCTGAGTTTCCGCACGAAGTACAGGCGGTGCTGGGCTTTCTTCGCCAGTGATGCGGTGTTGGTGGACCAGGAGAGATCCTCACTGATGTGTACCCCCAGGAACCTGGCGCTGCTCACTCTCTCCACCACAGCACCGTCGATGGTCAGCGGCAGGTGTTGGGTGTGACCCTTCCGGTGTTGCGGGCTCCATCTAGTGTGGAAACTGACAAGTGCTCAA
Organism: Syngnathus typhle; assembly: GCF_033458585.1. Classification (NCBI taxonomy): domain Eukaryota; kingdom Metazoa; phylum Chordata; class Actinopteri; order Syngnathiformes; family Syngnathidae; genus Syngnathus; species Syngnathus typhle. Next base: position 16,965,297 of record NC_083743.1, read on the forward strand.
GCTGTTGTGCGGGCCACATTCAATTATGTTTTCAGAATTTGCTGCAAGCCAATAAAAAATGGACCGTGGGCCGCAGTTGGTCCGCGGGCCGTAGTTTGGACACCCCAAATTAAGAATGACACAGAAGGTTTGAAAAACTATTATGGCTTTTATGCACGTCCGGTGCTACTCTATGGAGCTCTCTTTCACCTCCGTGGATAGAAGTCGGGGGCCGGCGATCGACCGGGTGGCTGTCCGGGGACAGTGGATGGGGGTCGGACATGGCTTTTACGCACGACCGGTCCTACTCTACGGAGCTCTCTTCCTCCTCCGTGGCTGGAAGTGCCGCCTCCGGGGATGGAAGTCCACGCCGCCTCACGCCTGGAAGTCCACGCCGGTGCTTGGGGCCGTGTGGTGGCGAACTGTTTGTTATAGTTATTTTATATATTTTATTTCCTGTAGCAACTTGTATATGTTTTTATCGTTACAGTTCAGTAGTTGTTGGCTCGTTGAACTCTTGTTTTGTTAAATAAAGAGCCGTTTACCAAACCCACGTCTTTCCTTGTACTTTGTTAACGCTACAATATAGGTATCTACTAGATCTGTGGAATAACGACGAGGCTGACGTCAGGGCGCACGCGCAGCGTTGTTGACAAAGGACAAGGAATTTGATCGATGGACTTAATGATTTGGAGTGACACAGATGGTTTGATAATATTATTGCTTATATAATAGTTATTTGATATATAATTTATATATCGTTATTTTATATATAATTTATATATCGTTATATGGGCCTGTGGAATATTTTGAAGTGCAAGAGCCGTCAGCGGCGCGGACCCATTGTTGACAAAGGACGATTGATGAATTTAATGAATTGGAGTGACGCAGATGGTTTTATTAACGTGTTATTTATGTACCGTTTTTTTCCATGTATAATGCGCCCCCATGTATAATACGCACCCTAAAAATGGCATGTTGATGCTGGAAAAAAGCCTGTACCCATGTATAATACGCACCCAAATTTTGACTCCTACTTAATCTTAACATTAAGATTAAGATTAAAGTCCCAATGATCGTCACACACACTTGGGTGTGGTGAAATTTGTCCTCTGCATTTAACCCATCCCCGCGTGATTTTAATCCATCCCCTGGGGGAGAGGGGAGCAGTGAGCGGCAGCGGTGCCGCGCTCGGGAATCAGTTGGTGATCTAACCCCCCAATTCCAACCCTTAATGCTGAGTGCCAAGCAGGGAGGCAATGGGTCCCATTTTTATAGTCTTTGGTATGACCCGGCCGGGGTTTGAACCCACAACCTTCCAGTCTCAGGGCGGACACTCTACCACTAGGCCACTGAGAATAACATAAAATTATTTCAGAAAAAAGATCATCTTTGGGAACAACCGGATGTTCTGCCGGTCAGTATCACTGCGCATGCGCTAGCATACTCAATAGCGAAGAAATGTTTCGGATTTGTGTAGGGTACATTGTGACAGCAAACGAGCAGGTGATCTACCAATCGTCTGATACGAGAGAATTGTGTTCATATGGAGCGTGTTTGAAGTGAACAGCAGAGAAGAAAGCGCATCTGTAATGGCGGCCTCTGTATGATATCCGGATTTACAAAAAAAAAAAAAAAAACTTTTTTTTTTTTTTTTTTTGTACCCATGTACAATGCGCACCCCAGCTTTTAGGACAATAAATTAGTTAAATTTTGCGCATTATACATGGAAAAAAATGGTAATAGTTTTTTGAATAACTGAATGTTACGTCAGGGCCGTTCTCAGCTCTTAGTTTGTGTTTATGTCACGTTACCATACCTATCGTTTAGCCTAGGGGTGTCCAAACTACGGCCCGTGGGCCAATTGCGGCCCGCGGCCCAGTTTTTATTGGCCCGCAGCAAATTCTGAAAACATAATTGAATGTGGCCCGCACAACAGCTTGAGCACTTCTCAGTTTCCACACTAGATGGAGCCCGCCACACAAAGCGCTTGACGTCCGATTAGCGAGGAAGAGAATGGAACGCGCAGCGTTTGATTTTAATCACACTAGCCCCCCCCGGGAGAGAAGCGAACGCGCAGTGTTTGATTTGACGTCACACTAGCCCCCCCCCCACCCCCGGGAGAGAAGCGAACGCGCTGCGCTTGACGTCCGATTACTGCGGATGGCTAATGCTATAACAATAGCTGCTATACGCGCGAGGCTATTTCATGTCAAAATAGGCTGTTCTGTTAATGTTTCGAGTAAATCTACGGATCGATATGGAAGGGAAAGTAGTACCAATGCGTTAGATCGAACTTTAGTCAGTTCCAATCATTTTATAGGAGATCGTTTGAGAAACGCGATTGTTTACAGAGGGCTCGTTGGTTATTGGCTAGTGGGTGCATACCGCAACCCTAGTCAACCTCAGTTTGTTGCAGTAAAGCTTCTATTTTATGCGCCTTATAGTCCGGTGCGCCTTATATATGGACAAAGTTTTAAAATGGGCCGTTCATTGAAGGTGCGCCTTATAACCCGGTGCGCCTAATAGGGCGCAAAATACGGTACTTGAATTTGATAATGGAAACTGTGTAGGAGTTTTGTCCACAGTGATTTGTTTCTGGTTCTTCCTTTCTTTTGTATTGTATGGTCATGCTGACCTGCTTGGCCTCTGCTCTGTTTGGTTCTACAGGACAAGGACTTGGAGGTGTGTGCAGTCAATCTTAAATTGGACCAGCTAGAAACTGAGCTGCAGGATCTCAACTCTCAAGAGTCCAAGGATGAAGCATCACTGGCTAAGGTTTTTTTGCTCTGACTTTGTAGCATATATTTACGACAATACAAGCGTGTGTCTTATACATCTTTCATATAATAAATTCATATATCATATCATATTAATATTGCACCAAGCATCGTTACTAATTTTAGCTGGCAAAAATGACATTGTACCGTAATTCCCAAATATTGGTACTTAAAAATGAAGCAACAACAATCTGCCAAAGTATTCCAACGCGGACGGGGACGCTGCGCAGTGTGTCTACCGTTGAACGAAGGCGGAAGTCCATCTGTAATAAGCGTTAACCGAATAAATCCAAATGAAGAGCAATTACGTAAAGGTGCCATCAGTGGCCGCAGTTCATTCTTTGTGGCTTTGACATTGTACCTAATAACTGTTTACTTTATAATGGCGTCTCAGTAAAAAATCCAACCTTATCTACCTTACCCTCATCGAAATTTGTGGTTGCGAAATCGTTTTTTTTTTTTTTTTTAGTTATGGCCATCTTGCAAGGTCAAAGCCATCTGATTGAAGATTACTGCCCACTAAGGATTATACGTAAATTATACTCATAAAATATGCTTGGCGTTATAAGATTTGAGTATTTGTTTTTAATTAATGCAAATAAAACAACATTTAAGTCGCTTAGCGCTCCATTATTATAGCTATTATTTCATTTATTTTTTACTGCTGTTTTAAGTTTTTGCGGTATTGAGGTATTTCATCTAGGTATAGTATTGAAGTGAAAATTTTATTGTGACAACACGACATCATATCATATATTATCGCATACATTTTATCTTATGGTTCTATTTGAAATACAAAAAGGAAATTGACTTAATTAGTACAATCATATTACAAAATAAAAAAAGTAAGTAAATGTTTGATATTTTTGTAATTATTCAGATGAGGAAGCAGCTTCGTGATATAGAGGCAAAGGTAAAGGACCAGGAGGAGGAGCTTGACGAGCAAGCAGGAACCATACAGATGTTGGAACAGGTACAGTACAGGCCAACAAAGCAATTTGCATTTGTAATTTGGCATATGAAATAGGTAGGCACAAACAGAAAAAAAGATGCCTCTAGCTCAATATAAAAGAAAAAAGGTTCCCTTTGATCTAATCTGATGACATTTCAGAGGTATTTGTATGAAAACACACAACCTAATAAATGAATGCCCAAATAAAAGCCCACCAAATTGACACACGGTTGAATTACAGGGTCCACCTGCTATTTACGGAGGAGGGGAGTGGGATCTACTTTCATGCAAACCCACGTGTGCCACAAAATATGCAGGTGTCCACTGTATGAAATTGTCTTAAAACCTAAAACTGATTTTATTCATTAGAAGATATTTTTCTTCAGTACCAAAACTTGCCCCTCGTCGTGACTCGGAGCCGCAACAAATGTTTCAGATTTGTGTAGGGTACATTGTGACAGCAAACGAGCAGGTGATCGAGCAAGCGTCTGATATGAGAGCATTGTGTTCGTATGGAGCGTGTTTGAAGTGAACAGCAGAGACGAAAGGAACAAGGCAAATTACTGCGGATAGCTAATGCTATAACGATAGCTGCTATACGCGCGAGGCTATTTCATGTCAAAATAGGCTGCTCTGTTAATGTTTCGGGTAAATCTACGGATCGATATGGGAGGGAAACATAGGTAAGTAGTACCAATGCGTTAGATCGAACTTTAGTCAGTTCCGATCATTTTATAGGAGATCGTTTGAGAAACGTGATTGTTTACACTTTGCTGAGGCTCATGGGAGATTGCGAGCTGAGGCTCATGGGAATTTGCGGATGGCTAATGCTATAACGGTAGCTGCTATACGCACCAGACTATTTCATGTCAAAATAAGCTGCTCTGTTAATGTTTCGAGTAAATCTACGGATCAATATGGAAGGGAAACAGAGGTAAGTAGTACCAATGCGTTAGATCGAACTTTAGTCAGTTCCGATCACTTTATAGGAGATCGTTTGAGAAACGCGATTGTTTACACTTTGCTGAGGCTCATGAGAGATTGCGAGCTGAGGCTCATGGGAATTTGCGGATGGCTAATGCTATAACGATAGCTGCTATACGCACCAGGCTATTTCATGTCAACATAGGCTGCTCTGTTAATGTTTCGAGTAAATCTACGGATCGATATGGAAGTGAAACATAGGTAAGTAGTACCAATGCGTTAGATCGAACTTTAGTCAGTTCCGATCATTTTATAGGAGATCGTTTGAGAAACGCGATTGTTTACAGAGGGCTCGTTGGTTATTGGCTAGTGGATGCATACCGCAACCCTAGTCAACCTCAGTTTGTTGCAGTATAGCTTCTATTTTATGCGCCTTATAATCCAGTGCGCCTTATATATGGACAAAGTTTTTAAATGGGCCGTTCATTGAAGGTGCGCCTTATAATCCGGTGCGCCTAATAGTGCGGAAAATACGGTACCTTGAAATACAAATGAAAATGTCAATTCTTCCTTGGCAAACTTCTGCTTCCTGTTTTCTTGTAAATGCAGATAATGTATGCATATTAGGGGTGTAAATCGCGGGTTTTGTCACGATACGATATAATATCGATACAAAGAACTACGATACGATATTTGCCGATATCTTAAAGCCTGCTGCGATTCATTCACGATATATCGCGATATAGTGCTCTACGATCGATTTTTTTTTTTAATAAAAAATATAGAACAATATCCTGATTTATAACAATTCATACCCAAAATCAACAAGGTACTGCAAACTCTTTATTTAGGAAATTACATACAAGAGTATTGCAGTATACAAAGTGCTTATTTTAACACTGAACTTTGCTGTCGTGTTTTTTCTTTAAATGTGCGGCGAGATTTGTGCTCCCTTAATATTTGTTTACCGCATGGCAGGATTTACAAACTGCACGTGTCTTGTCCGTTGAGCCATCTTTTCTTTGGAATCCAAAGTGCTTCCAAACGAATGACTTGAAGCCTAAAGGGGAGCAAATTTCCTCGTCTTTTTGGACACTAGCCATAGCACCAGCCCAGGAGCAGCGTACTAGTTGTCGACTCCCCTTTCACGTGCCTGCTCTGCTCACAACACAACAACGCCGGGCGCACTGCTCTCGGAAAGAGGAAGCAAGCAACAATGAACTGGATTTCAAAATAAAGTCGCGTCTAATGTCCGAGGTCAAACACGGCGATATAAATCGATGTTTAAGTTTAGCATCGATGCCAATAAATCGTAGAGCATTATATCGATTAATCGATGTGTATCGATGTATAGTTACACCCCTAATGCATATATGTTTAATCTTTTTTGTTTTTTTTAATCTTTTTTTTCTAGGCTAAATTACGTCTTGAGATGGAGATGGAGCGTCTGCGTCAAACCCATTCCAAGGATATAGAGAGCAAAGATGATGAGGTCGAAGAAATCAGACAGTCATGCAGCAAAAAGGTAAGGTGGTTCATTAAATAAATGATAATACCGTAATTTTCGGACTTTAAGTCGCGTTTTTTTTCATAGTTCGGGTGGGGGGCGCGACTTATACAGAGGAGCGACTTATATGTGAATTTTTTCAAAAATGTTCAAAAACAAAAGTGAAACCGCGACGTAGCAAGGGATTACTGTAATTTGAATTTCAAGTGACGTCAGCAGCACGGCGGTTGTTTACATAAAGGTCAAAGATTCGATCACGGGATGACGAAGATGACGAAGGCCCCCACGTACTACCGGCATCATTAGCGGCTTTGATTGTAAGTGACACGGAGGATGAAGAGTTTGAAGGATTTAAGGATTTGGAGTGACACAGAAGGTTTGAAAAATTATTATGGCTTTTACGCACGCCCGGTCCTACTCTACGGAACTCTCTTTCACTTCCGTGGATGGAAGTCGGCGGCCGGCGCTCGGCCGGGTGGCTGTCGGGGGACGGTGGATGGGCCTCGGACATGGCTTTTACGCGCCCCCGGTCCTATTCTATGGAGCTCTCTTCCACCTCCGGGGCTGGAAGTGCCACCTCCGGAGATGGAAGTCCACGCCGGTGCTTGGGGCCGTGTTGCGGTGAACTATATATTTGATTTCGTTTAGCAACTTGTATATGGTTTTATTGTTACAGTTGGCTCGTTGAACTCTTGTTTTGTTAAATAAAGAGCCATTTACCAAATCCACGTCTTTCCTTCTATTTTGTCAACGCTACAATATAGTTACGTTTATGCTAGATCTGTGGAATAACGACGAGGCTATATAGTTATATACTAGATCTGTGGAATAACGATGAGGCTGACGTCAGGGCGCACGCGCGGCGTTGTTGACAAAGGAATTTGATCGATGGATTTAATGATTTGGAGTGACACAGATGGTTTGATAAAATTATTGCTTATATAATAGTGATTTGATATATCATTTATATATCGTTATATGGGCCTGTGGAATAATTTGAAGTGCAAGCGCCACGCACCCATTGTTGACATAAAGGATGATCGATGGATTTAATGAATTGGAGTGACACAGATGGTTTTATAAACGTGTTATTTATGTAATAGTTACGTAAATGTTACGTCAGGCCCGTTCTCAGCTCTTCGTTTGTGTTTATATCACATTAGCTTACCGTATTGTTTAGCCTGTTGTTGCTCGTTCATGTCTGTTCCTGGTGTTGGATTTGGTCAAATAAATGTCCCCCAAAATGCGACTTATACTCCGGAGCGACTTATGTATGTTTTTTTTTTGCATTATTGTCCATTTTATGGCTAATGCGACCTATATTCCGGGGCGACTTTTAGTCTGAAAATTACAGTACATTATTTTCATAATTGGTTAGTGAGTGAGAGAATCCTAACAAGTTGTCTGGATGCTGATTGTTTATTTTTTAAGCTTTTAATTTATATTTTGTAGCGTTATGGACTTCATCTGTGTACCGCAGTTTAGAAGAAAAATGTTAAAAATGTAAAATGTTAAGTTTAATTGTAAATAATAAAGCTTTTTTTATTGTAGAAAATAAATAATGGCATCGTCATTTTATAATAAACCTAATTAACCTAAAAAACAGTGCATATGGCCATAATGTTGTGTTTTGGTAATAATCAGTGTATCTGTGCTTACCTCGCGTTAGCCGAGGTAAGGCCACCCTTGCTGTCTCCGTAGAGCAGCGGAACGCGGTCCACAGTGCTGGCACACAGCCAAGATCAAAGTACCGTTTTTTTCCGTGTATAGTGCGCAAAATTTAACTAATTTATTGTCCTAAAATCTGGGGTGCGTATTATACATGGGTACAAAAAAAAAATTTAATTTTTTTTTTTTTAATTTTTTTTTTTTTTTTTTTAAAGAAAGTCATGGTACAACAAAACCAACAACAGGACTGACCGACAAAGTCGTGGAACAAAAAGACAGGGTGACAGTACCAAAGACAGGAACAGAATGACAGTAACACATGCAGTGATCCAACGGTGAGCGAGGGGCAGACAGGACTTAAATACAAAACACGTTACATCGATTGAGGTGACACAGGAAGAGAGGGGCGACGCGAACAGAAACTATGGCAACCTAGACACATAGCAAAACTGGGGACGAGACATGACAAATCTCCCCCGAAATAAAACTCACCTTTCTTCTTGTTTGTAGTCAATCGCGCATCGCATTCAGCCATCGTGCCCAACACACTTAGTCAAAAAAAATCCATAATTGACGACACATCGTTTGATGCGATGGTGCAATCCTTGATGGTGTGTTATTGTCAAATATTGTTTGTCTTTAATCTCCATCGCGGACCGGACGTCATACGGAGGCCGCCATTACAGATGCGCAGAACGTATGCGCAAAACACGTCAGCTATATTAAGAGCGAGATATGTTTTCTTCCTATTAGTTTCAATTCACAGTTTAATTAGCAGTTTCAATCAGCAAATAACAAAATGCGTATTACAGGTAATATTTTATTTCACAACACTTTGCCTTGTTCCTTTCGTCTCTGCTGTTCATTTCAAACACGCTCCATACGAGCGCAATGCTCTCGTATCAGACAAGGCTTGCTCGATCACCTGCTCGTTTGCTGTCTGTCACAATGTACCCTACACAAATCCGAAACATTTGTTGCGGCTCCGAGTCACGACGAGGGGCAAGTTTTGGTTTCCATGGGTGTTTTTATTCCTCTTCAACGTCTCTCCCATACAGAGCCGCCTCTTTCCCGTGCGTGCACGGAGCGCGGTGGTGCGTTTACGGGCAGTCGGAGAAATCAACGCCAACAAAAAAAATTACATCCAGCCTAGTTAAGACCATACCAAAGACTATAAAAATGGGACCCATTGCCTCCCTGCGTGTGTGACGATCATTGGGACTTAAAAAAAAAAAAAAACTAATTTTCTTTAAAAATTTTAAAAAATTCATAAAAATTGGGTGCGTATTATACATGGGTACAAGCTTTTTTCCAGCATCAGCATGCCATTCTTAGGGTGCGTACTATACATGGGGGCGCACTATACCCCGAAAAAAACGGTAGTTCTCATAGCAAAAATACCAAGGACACGTGGCAGCTGGGTCTCAGGGTAAAGCCACCGCCGCCCACTTGCTAGCAGTGAAACAAAGGAACAAGGCCCCATGCTCCTGGATGGTCATAAAAGGGTGGTACGCCCACAGAGCGTTGAAAAGATGTTGAAGAGCTGTTGAAGAGCTGTTGAAGAGTGGTTGAAGAGCATGAGAGACAGGAAGTGGCATCAGCTTCATACTTATTGACCCCAGACCCCGCCTCCAGCTCAAGTCGAGGCTCGGAGAGGCATTGTAACCCAATACCAGCCCTTATTCAAATAACTGTAATTTGAACAGAACGGAGTTAAGATGACTCAGTCATATTTTTGGTAATTTACAATTATAATTTGCATATAATAACTATACTAGCTTTGAAATCTACAGTTTTTTTCCGTGTATAATGCGCCCCCATGTATAATCCGCACCCTAAAAATGGCATGTTGATGCTGGAAAAAAGCCTGTACCCATGTATAATACGCACCCAATTTTTTAAAGAAAATTTTTTTTTTTTTTTTTTTTTAAGTTCCAATGATCGTCACACACCCAGGGAGGCAATGGGTCGCATTTTTATAGTCTTTGGTATGGTCTTAACTAGGCTGGATGTATTTTTTTTTTGTTGGCGTTGATTTCTCCAACTGCCCATAAAGGCACCACCGCGATCAGTGCGGACATGTGAAAAAGGCGCGCGGACATGTGAAAAAGGCGCGCGGACATGTGAAAAGGTCGGCTCTGTATGGGAGAGAAGTTGAAGAGGAAAAAAAACACCCTTGGAAACCAAAACTTGCCCCTCGTCGTGACTCGGAGCCGCAACAAATGTTTCAGATTTGTGTAGGGTACATTGTGACAGCAAACGAGCAGGTGATCGAGCAAGCGTCTGATACGAGAGCATTGTGTTCGTATGGAGCGTGTTTGAAGTGAACAGCAGAGACGAAAGGAACAAGGCAAAGTGTTGTGAAATAAAATATTACCTGTAATACGCATTTTGTTATTTGCTGATTGAAACTGCTAATTAAACTGTGAATTGAAACTAATAGGAAGAAAACTGAACTCTCGCTCTTTATATCGCTGACGTGTCTTGTGCATCGGTTCTGCGCATCGGATCCATAGTGCGCATGCGCAGTGATACTGCCTCCGTATGACGTCCGGTCCGCGATGGAGATTAAAAAACAAACAATATTTGACAATAACACACCATCAAGGATTGCACCATCGCATCAAACGATGTGTCATCAATTATGAATTTTACTGACTAAGTGTGTTGGGCAGGATGGCTGAATGCAATGCGCGATTGACAACAAACAAGAAGGAAGGTGATTTCAAGTTTTAATTCGAGGGAGATTTGTCATGTCTCGTCCCCAGTTTTGCTATGTGCAGGGCTCGAAGCTTACTTTTTGCCCAAGTTGCCCTCGGGCAAGTTGGAGAAAATTTTACTTGCCCGAAACAAAATTTTACTTGCCCGAATTTTTTTGGAGTGGATTTTTACTTGCCCGACACATTTTTGCAATAAAAAAGACAACACTATAAGTTTTGCCTTCATATGCCTTCGTATCCGCTAACCGGAAACAAGCTCTGCTGGTGCGCAGGCGCAGAAGAGCCAGGGACGGGTGAGAGAGCATTCATTTAATTACGAAGCGCTTTGCCGTTATCAATGTATTGCAGACTTACACGAGAAACTAACCGCTCCCTAGAAAACAAAATGTCGGACCAGAAGCGGCAGAAGTTGCGAGAAATTATGCACAAAATCGTCTTTTTACAGCTTGAAAACATGGTATTATGGCAGGGCAAGTTCGGGCAAGTGAGGAAAAAATTCTACTTGCCCGTCTGCCATCGCTACTTGCCCCGGGCAATCGGGCAATCGTTAGTTTCGAGCCCTGTATGTGTCTAGGTTGCCATAGTTTCTGTTCGCGTCGCCCCTCCCTTCCTGTGTCACCTCAATCAATGTAACGTGTTTTGGATTTAAGTCCTGTCTGCCCCTCGCTCACCGTTGGATCATTGCATGTGTTACTGTCATGATATCTGTTTGGTTTCTGTTCCTGTCTTTGGTAATGTCACCCTGTCTTTTTGTTCCACGACTTTGTCGGTCAGTCCTGTTGTTGGTTTTGTTGTACCATAATTTCTTAAAAAAAGAAATAAATTGTACCCATGTATAATGCGCACCCCAGATTTTAGGACAATAAATTAGTTAAATTTTGCGCATTATACACGGAAAAAAACGGTAATCAGTGTTCAAGCACTATCACCATGAGTAAATCTGAAGGACATAGCACATTCTAATTCTAAACTATAACTCTTCTTCAAATAGATTAATCTAGAACTGTGCAGAACATAAACAGAAATCAAACACAACATGTAACACGTGCAATATCTCAAAGTTCTTCTTGAAATTATACTGTATATGCATGTGGTTCTTCAATTTTCTTAATGGCTGTTCAGTATGACTTGAGGAATTCCTGCTATCTGATGGCAAAGTCGGGTTGCGCGCTGGAATGTGCGTGCCCAGGTCCTCAAGTCCGGAACTCATGTCAGTTCCTTGAAGAATCATGGGTTGTGTGCAATGGCAACTGGCGATTATCGCTACAGGTCCTTTTTGCTTTTGTGTGGTTGTGTGCGTGCGCTTGCGTGAAAAGTTGTACCATGTTTTTTATGACACTTGATAAAATTGCAAAATTCCAATTTGAACTTACATATTGATGACACAAAACTTGATTTACTTTAGTGTACTGTAAATGTTTTTGTTGTTTTTGTGTTTTGCTAGTTAAAACAAATGGAAGTCCAGCTCGAAGAGGAGTATGACGAGAAGCAGAAGGTTCTCAAAGAGAAAAGAGAGATGGAGTCAAAGTTTCTGTCAGCCCAGGACAAGGTACAAGTGGATGTATGATTATTGGGGTCTCATTAAATGTCCAGTGGTTAAAACTACGTCTTTTAATATTGCACACTGAAATTAAACATTCAAACAAAGCAGTGTTTGTTTTGGAGAGATATGGCTGTTTGTCTCTACTGAACATCTAAATCGGACTATAACTGCAGCTTGGTTTGGTTTTTGGCTTTGACAAGCTTGTTTCCATTCATTCATTTATCTTCTAAATTGCTTATCAATACCATATACATACAAATTTAAAATAAAAGACCTTTGCCCAGCTTAATCATAGGTTCATTGACACCTCTTCGGAACCAGGGTGCTCAGAGGAAGATGTACCTGTAGTTGTCTAATTTTAAACTTGATGGGTGGACAGCCACTCACGAGACTGCAATGTTAGGAGACAAGCAATTCAAAACTTGTCAAAAAATATGTCCCATTAAATTTACTGTAATGACAAAAGAAACATACCATCTGACCGATACAGACAGGCTCGCCAACAGCAGAAATTAATTTTTACATTATACCAGTTCCATATTAATTTGCACTGATGCTATTTAAAAACACACCACAATTTGTGATACAATACAAAGATAAACAATATTGTAACCTTCAATTTTATAAGTCCAGTCTTATTTCCACCCTCAGGTGAGAAGTGGTGACAGTGAGACTGAGAAACGTCTGAGGAAAGACCTAAAGAGGACCAAGACTTTACTGGCGGATGCTCAGATAATGTTAGACCACATAAAGAACAATGCACCCAGCAAGCGCGAGATCGCTCAACTAAAGAACCAGGTAATCTGCTATTCATTTGCAGTAGAACTGAACTTTGTTTGATAAACTGCACCTTCCTATTCTCTTCTATTCTGTGTTTAGCTGGAGGAATCTGAATTCACTTGTGCTGCTGCAGTTAAATCCCGTAAATCCATGGAGGAGGAGATTGAAGACCTGCATGTCCAAATGGAAGATATCTCCAAAACAAAACAGACAGTCAGTATTATTCTTTTTTTGTTCCCTCATCTTTTTAAGTATCTTTACTAAATTTTCCGTCACCACAGTTGACAGTGATAGAATTGTGGTATGTCATTCATCACTGGAAGAAGCAATGCTGTCATGGCATTTGAGATGAATGATTGATTGGTGGTGATCTCGTGGAGGTTGCAGTAAGGCTTTTATATAGCTGCTCCATCTGGACAGCACTCGATAATTCCCTTTTTTAAGTTAGAAATAAGAGGTTAAAAAACTCTTATCATTTCTGTTTTGTGTGTTTACATCGTAAGTGCTCATTGAGCCTGCCGATATGATCGTATCTTAAAATGTTGGGAATTATTCAAATCTCCAGGGATTCCGTTTTTTTAACGGAATGCCTGGAGATTTGAATTGAAAACTTGACTGGCCAAGGTAGCGCAAATACTATACAAAGTAGCTGTCCCACATGAGGTTCGTAGGAACTTCAATCTTCTTATGCTTCTTTGAATTGGTCGTTAGACTGAATAAGAACTTCACTTTGACTTTAACATCAGACGACTTTACGCATCTCCCATGTAAAACAAGGTATCACTGCAAATGTTTACCGGATTTTGTAATAGAACCAAAATTTACACACTACCGTTCAAAAGTTTGGGGTCATTTAGAAATGTCCATATTCTTAAGATAAAATAGCTATTTTTTAATGAGGACAACATTAAACTAATCAGGAATACACTATACAGTGATACCTCTATTGACAAATGCCTATACAGTGGAGCCTTGGTTTTCGACCACAATCCGTTCCAGAAGGCTGTTCGAGAAGTGAATCGTTCGAATTCCGAATCATGTTTTCCCATTACAAATAATGGAAAAGATTTAATCCGACCGAGACAAAAAACGCCTTTTTTAAGCATTTTTTCATTTGCGCATTTTTGTCCGATCGCGCAACTGCAGCGCACCGCCGAACACGCAACTGTAGCGCATCGCCGACCGCGCAACTGCACCGCGCTGGTCGAATTATTGTGACAGAGCCGTCGCTGAAATTTAGAAAATATTTTTAAAGTCCTGGTTTCACTTTCCAAAATTTAAGTGGACCTCAGTGCGCAGGGAGCTTAATTTTGTCCAATCACGCAACTGCAGCGCACTGTCGAACGCGCAACCGTAGCGCGCCGACGACCGCGCAACTGCACCGCGCTGGTCGCATTATTGTGACAGAGCGGTCGCTAAAATTTAGAAAATATTTTTAAAGTCCTAATGGACTTTCCAAAATTTAAGTGGACCTTAGTGCGCAGGGAGCTTAATTTGGTCTGATCGCGCAACCGCAGCGTCTTTGTGTTTTAGGATAGCTTTACTGCTCCCACTTGCTTCCTTTGGAGGCATGATTAGAGTTGATGCAATCCTCAGAGTAATGAGAATGTAATAACGAACGGAGTCAGTTGGCATGCGGGTCCTCTCGGCTCATCTCGCGAGGTTCGACAACCGAATTTCGTCCGCCATCCGAAGCAAAAAAATCTTGAATTTTTTGTTCGAATACCGATTTGTTCGAGAACCAAGACGTTCGAAAACCGAGGCTCCACTGTGCTTATGAACCTTTCGAGCTATATGATGTAATTTCCCAGTTTCCCAGCAAAACTAGGAACCATGTGTGCGCTTCCTGCTTCAACGTCACCCCTGGGCATACAAAAAGTATGTTTAGGTTGTTAATACATGTGAGTTCACTGACTAATGCCCTTGTAATACACAGTCGACACGAGACGGTACAATATGTAAGCATACCACGTTGGTGACGTCTGGCAGAGATGAAGCTTTCACTATTTTCTGACACACTTATAAGTGTATTCTTTTTCTGTTTGTTCTTGCACTCCAGCTGGAAGAACAGCTGAGTCGTCTGCAAAGGGAGAAAAATGACTTGCAGACAAAAATGGAGGAAGACCAGGAAGATTTGAATGAGCTAATGAAGAAGCACAAGGCTGCTGTGGCTCAGGTCTGTTATTTTTGCCTGCATTACAGTCACCATGGTAGAAAGGGTTAGAGTGAGTGAGTGAGTGAGTGAGTGAGTGAGTGAGTGAGTGAGTGAGTGAGTGAGTGAGTGAGTGAGTGAGCGAGCGAGCGAGCGAGCGAGCGAGCGAGCGAGCGTTAGGCAAATTAAATGAAAATATAGTGTATTATTGTTGTCACAATTTGATTATATATATATTGATATATATATGTTATATTATAACTCGATATTATAACTGCAGGAAGTAGCACCTTACCGCGACAAATATTGATATTAGTGCTGTCAGGCGATTAAAAAAAACAATTACCAGATTTGAATTTCATCTTTGATAAAGGTTTCCAAATAAAGATTTTAAATTCTCGGACAATACAACATTGTAATCAGTTTAATACACTAAAAAGACAAGATTTTACATCTACATTTGTATTGGTGAAAGTCAAAAGTCAAAGTCAGCTATATTGTCAATCTCTTCACATGTCAAGACACACAAAGAAACCGAAATTACATTTTCTCTATCCCACGGTGACGAGACATACGTATTACACGATAGACATACAAGTAAACGACACAATATAAAAACAAGAAGGCACAAACAATAAATAATAAGAGTGATGAATAAATAATAAATAAACAGATAACACAATAAATAAGAGGAGCAAAACGGAGCCAGTGTGCATACAGCAGACAGTAAGCACAGCGCAAAAGTACAGGACGCTATGCAGAAAGGGGAAGCGAGTTCAGGATCCTAACAGCCTGGAGTATGAAGCTGTTGTTGAGTCTGGTGGTGCGGGAGCGCAGGCTCCTATACTTCTTCCCAGAGGGCAGAAAATCAAAGAGTGAGCGGGGTGACTCGCATCACTCACAATCGTGGTCGCCTTGCGGGTAAGATGGGAGATGTAAATGTCTTTCAAGGAGGGGAGTGAAGCACCAATAATCTTACCAGCCGTGTTCACTATGCGCTGCAGGGCCTTCGAGTTGTAGTCAGTGCAGCCGCCACCCCAAACAGCAATACAGCTGGAGAGGACGCTCTCAATGGTGCCACGGTAAAATGTAGTCATGACGGCCGGAGGAGCGCTCGCTCGCTTGAGTTTCCGCAGGAAGTACAGGCGGCGCTGGGCCTTCTTCGCCAGTAATGCGGTGTTGGTGGACCAGGAGAGATCCTCACTGATGTGCACCCCCAGGAACCTGGCACTGCTCACTCTCTCCACCACAGCACCGTCGATGGTCAGCGGCAGGTGTTGGGTGTGACCCTTCCGGAAGTCAACAACAATCTCCTTGGTCTTGTCGACGTTCAGCAGGAGGTTGTTGTCTCTGCACCAGGTGGTCAGAAGGTCAACCTCCAGCCTGTATTGAGTCTCGTCTCCTTCGGTGATGAGACCCACCAGAGTCGTGTCGTCAGGAAACTTCACTATGCGGTTGTCGCTGTGGGTTGCAGCCCCCCTTGATAAATGAAATTTAAAAGGTCAAGCATATCAGCAAACTACCGTATTTAGTACAAGTCGTATCAGCCATAAAATGGACAATAAAGAGTAAAAAAACATATACAGTGGAGCCTCGGTTTTCGAACATCCCTGTTCTTGAACAATTCGGTATTCGAACAAAAAATTTGAGATTTTTTTGCTTCGGATGTCTGACGAAATTCGGTTGTCGAACCTCGCAAGATGAGCCGAGAGGACCCACATGCCAAATGACTCCGTTCGTTATTACATTCTCGTTACTCTGAGGATTGCATCAACTCTAATCATGCCTCCAAAGGAAGCATGTGGGAGCAGTAAAGCCATCCTAAAACACAGACGCTCTTAAAGCAATGTGACAGTGAGTGCCCGGCGCGCTGCGGTTGCGCGATCAGACCAAATTAAGCTCCCTGGGCACTGAGGTCCACTTAAATTTTGGAAAGTCCATTAGGACTTTAAAAATATTTTCTAAATTTTAGCAACCGCTCTGTCACAATAATGCGACCAGCGCGGTGCAGTTGTGCGCTATTATTGACACAGAGGATGAATATTCCAAATGATTTAATGATTTGGAGTGACACGGATGATTTGTTAAAATTGTTGTTAATATTACATTTACCGTATTTTTCGGACTAAAAGTCGCTCCAGAGTACAAGTCGCACCAGCCATAAAATGCACAATAAAGAGGAAAAAAACATATATAAGTTCAACCGGAGTTTAAGTCGCATTTTGGGGGAAATTTATTTGACAAAATCCAACACCAAGAACAGACATGAACCACCAACAACAGGCAAAATGATACGGTATGCTAACGTGACATAAACACAAACGAGGACCTGAGAACAGGCCTGATGTAACATTAACAGTTATTCAAATAACTATAACATAAATAACACGTTTATCAAACCATCTGTCACTCCAAATCATTAAATCCATCGATCGAATTCGTCCTCCTTTCTGTAAACAACGCCGCGTGTGCGGCGCGCCGCTGACGTCGGACTTGTCGTCAGTTGCAGTTCAAATTATTCCACAGGCCCATAAAACGATATATATAAAGTATATATCAAATAACTATCATATAAACAACAATATTATCAAACCATCTGTCACTCCAAATCATTAAACCCAACGACCGAATTCTTCGTCTTTTATGTAGACAACGCCGCGTGTGCGCTGCGCTGCTGACGTCGGACTCGTCGTCAGTCAAATTATTCCACAGGCCCAAATAATTATAAACAACAATTTTATCAAACTATCTCTGTAACTCCACGTCATTAACCCATCGATCAAATCCTTCGTCCTTTATGTAAACAACGCCGGTGTGCGCCGCGCCGCTGACGTCGGACTAGTCGTCAGTTGCAGTTCAAAAAACAGTAATCCCTTGCTACATCGCGGTTCGTTTATCGCGGTTTCACTACATCGCGGATTTGTTTTTCAAAATAAAAAAAAAAAACAAGATTCAAAATAAAACTTTTAAATTGAGGAATTATGGCACAAATGTTACCCACTCGTCAGCAGAAGGCTGGGCGTGCCCACACAATTGCGGTGCATACACTTTTTATAATTTTTTTTTTTAATATTAATAAGAGTTCTAAAAACACATTTAAGAGTGTTATAACTTGTTATAGAAAAATCGTTATAATAAAACCGTTCTAAAACCATATTTACAGTATGTAAACTTGTACCTTGTGTCACGGAACAGAGACAGGGCGACCAAGTGCAACACGATCCTTTATTGAAAAAGGGGGAAAGGGGAAGTGGAACGCTGGGCTTGCGGTCTGGCGTGGCTGAGCAGCAGAGCACAGTGCGTAGTCGTAGTCGGAGCAAGGCAGGTTGTCGAGACAGGGGCGATCAGAAGCGTGGTCAAAGGACGAGCAAGTAGTCAAGGCAGGCGGCGATCAAGGCGTGGTCGGTCAGTTTACAGAAGCAGTTGGCAACAGAGATCGTTCAGGGGACAAAAAGGCAGTGGTGTCAAGGGCAGGGTAAGTAGACGAACTGACAACCACTGGCAGAATACACAGAGGTTAAGTAGGGGACCTAACGAGCTGTAGCAGATGCTGGCAATTCCTTGATTGGGGCTTGGCTGGAAGTCAGGTGACGCAGGAACGTGACAGAAGGGACGGCTCCCGACATCCCAAAAACAACCCCGAGCTAGAGCAAGAGGACGGGCGGGAGGGGGGTTACCCAAGACGCGCGTTAACAACAATCCGACAAGTCCGGGTCAGACGAACACGTCGACCAAGCACCGTCAGCAGGTGGCACCACCGCCCAGTCCTCTTCCTCAGCAGTGGCATCGGGAGATGCCGACCTGGGGGCCGGCACGGGAACCAAATGGGTCTCTTCCGGACGACTTCGAGCAGGATGCCGGTCAGATTGCAACGCCTCGCCCGCCGGAGTAGAACCAGGCTGCAGACGTTGCAACGGCAGCCGAGGAGGAGCCTGAGCCACAGGCTGCGGCTGACGATGAGACCGGGCCCGCAGCCGCTTCCTACGGGTTGAAGATGCGGAGGGCCGAAAAGCAATGGCACGGGCTGGAGTTGAAGAGCGGGTCTGGAGCAGGGACTTGCGACAGGTGGTAGGAGGCAAGCAAACCGCTCCCAAACGGATCCCTGCTAGGCGGGTGCCCTTAGCACTCTTCTGGCAAGCTGCCACCCAGTGGCCCTCACCCCCGCAGTACAGGCAAAGCCTATCTCTGAGGCGTCTACTACGCTCTTTTGCAGAGAGAGAGAGGTGCGTCCTATCTCCATCGGTTCCGGCCAGCCGGGCTGGGTGGGAGGAAGAGTAAAGGTGCGCTGGCTTTCGTGGACGGGGTCCCTGGCGGACGACAGGTCAGGCGGGAAAACAGGTGCCCTCCCTGACACCCGAGGTGTCAGGCTGGTGTCACGGCGACGGGGGGGCGGAGTCGCCTTCCTCTTCTCATGTCGCCTTGACTGGATCCGCCGATCTACCCGCGCAGCTAGGTCCATTGCCTCTTCAAGGGTCTGAGGGCGCTCGTAGGACACCATCTCGTCCTTGATATACTCCGCGAGTCCATGCCGCGCCCGTAAGCTGAGTGAGTACAAAATCCACCTTGGCTGGTTCCGTGGCGAACGTAACGGGCTGGAGGTTAAACAAGACGCGGCAGTTTGTCAAAAAGGCCCGGACGTACTTAGGATCGCCGTCGAACCTCTCGAGGTTGCTGAGTCTGGGCTCCGGGACGTCCACGAGCTGCTTGGGCGCCGGGGCAGGACGGGGCGTGGACGTAACGGTGGGCTGATCGGTGGGGCTGAGTGGAACGGTCGTGGACAGGGCTCGTGCAGATTGGGTCGCAGCAGCCAGAGGAGCCAAGTCTTTAAGGGCCTTGAGAGCTTCTACCAGTTCTTGGTGGAGCTGATGGTGCCGCAGGAGCTACTGTTGCTGCTGCCGGACGATCTTTGTTAATGTCGCTATCTCCTCTGTGATCTTGCTAAGGTCCCACTCCGTGTGGGTCAGGCGGTCCAGGGCTGGGGGACCGTGTATTGGTCGCATATTTGGTCAGTTCGTTCTGTCATGGATCAGAGAGTGCTACACGATCCTTTATTGAAAAAGGGGAAAAGGGGAAGTGGAACGCTGGGCTTGCGGTCTGGCGTGGCTGAGCAGCAGAGCACAGTGCGTAGTCGTAGTCGGAGCCAGGCAGGTTGTCGAGACGGGGCGATCAGAAGCGTGGTCAAAGGACGAGCAAGTAGTCGGGGCATGCGGCAATCAAGGCGTGGTCGGTCAGTTTACAGAAGCAGTTGGCATCAGAGATCGTTCAAGGGATAAAAAGGCAGTGGTGTCACGGGCAGGGTAAGTAGACGAACTGACAACCACTGGCAGAATACACAGAGGTTAAGGAGGGGACCTAACGAGCTGTAGCACGTGCTGGCAATTCCTTGATTGCGGCTTGGCTGGAAGTCAGGTGATGCAGGAATGTGACACCTTGTTATTAAAATTGTTATAATAATAAAAGCTGTTCTAAAATGATATTTACAGTATGTGTTAAGAATTCTCCATGTTATTTGTGTTATTCAGCCGTTCTTTGATTTGAGGTAGGGGGCTTTATTTTGAAGGCCGTTTTCAGATGATACCATTTCAAATCATTAAATCTCCTGACTCCAGAAGTCAGTGAATGGAACTCATTGTCAGTGAGGCTCCAATTATTCCACAGCCATAGTGCGCCCTCATGCGGTTTAAAGTGAAAATAACATGTGAAGTGATCAACTATACTAGTAAGTAAGTAATGTGTTAATGATTAAGTAAAGATTTGTCAATAATTTCACGTATAAGTCGCCCCGCACCCAAACTATGAAAAAAAACGCGATTTATAGTCCGAGAAATATGGTAATTAGGCCAGATGCATTATTAAAAAAAAACATTGAAATTAAATATAAAGCTGACTCAATACAGTAATTCAAAATTCAAAGATCTCCTACACCCCCATGACCAGGGAGTAATTCAGTGTTGAACTGCCACTGCTGAAATGTAATATTTTTGGTAGATTAGGATAAACGGTTCAGAAAGTGAATAAATGAATGAATCATTTTAATCATCCATTAAATAACAAAGTGGAATAAGTTGATTTTAACAATTTTCAACAATAAGTGTTGTTAAAATGAACCGTTGGGCACAGCCATGATAGCCTTCTGACTCTCTCGATAATGTCCACACACTGCATTGGCCACAAATTGAATTTCCCGATGCAAGGCCATTCCGCAATTCAAAGTCAAAGTCTGCTTTATTGTGTGTGTGTTCATGTGTGCTCAAAAGTCAAGTCAAAGTCTGCTTTATTGTTGATCTCTTCACGTGTCAAGACACACAAAGAAACCGAAATTACGTTTCCTCTATCCCACGGTGACGAGACATAGTACACGAGACATACAAGTAAACGACACAAAATAAAAACAAGAAGGCACAAACAATAAATAATAAGAGTGATGAATAAATAATAAATAAACAAATTACACAATAAATAAGAGGAGCAAAACGGAGCAAGTGTGCATACAGCAGACAGTAAGCATAGCGCAAAAGTACAGGACGCTACGCAGAAAGGGGGAGAGAGTTCAGGATCCTAACAGCCTGGAGTATGAAGCTGTTGTAGTCAGTGTAGCTACCACCCCAAACAGTGATGGGTGCGACCATTCCGGAAGTCAACAAGATTCTCCTTGGTCTCTTCGACGTTCAGCAGGAGGTTGTTGTCCCTGCACCACGTGGTCAGAAGGTCAACCTCCAACCTGTATTGAGTCTCGTCTCCCTTGGTGATGAGACCCACCAGAGTCGTGTCATCAGCAAACTTCACTATGCGGTTGTCGCTGTAGGTTGCAGTGCAGTCATGCGTCAGCAGGGTGAAGAGTAGCGGACTGAGCACGCAGCCTTGGGGGGCCCCTTTGCTCAGCGTGATGCTGGCGGAGATTTTGTCGCCACGTACCACCTGTGCCCTCTGACAGAGGAAGTCCAGTAGCCAGTTGCAGAGGTAGGTACTGAGGCCCAGCTTGTCGAGTTTGCAGATGAGACGTTGTGGCACAATGGAGTTGAAGGCAGAACTGAAGTCCACAAACAGCAATCTCACATACGAGTCCCTTCTCTCCAGGTGGATGAGGGCCGAGTGGAGGGCAGAGCAGATGGCATCCTCAGAGGACTGTTTGGCTCGGTACGCAAACTGGAAGGGGTCTATGGTGGGGGGGAGAACGGATCAGATGTGCTCCATGACAAGCCGCTCAAAGCACTTCATGATGATAGGCGTAAGTGCCACGGGGCGGTAGTCATTGAAGCAGGACGGAGCAGGTTTCTTCGGCACAGGTACGATGGTGGCAGCCTTGAAACACGACGGGACAATGGCCTGCTGAAGGGAAATGTTAAAGATGTCCGTGAAGACACTCGTCAGCTCCCCAGCGCAGTACTTCAGCGCTCGACCCGGGATGTTGTCAGGGCCCGCCACCTCACGGATGTTGATAGCGGCAAGCGCCCTCCTCACGCTGTCGGCAGAGAGGCACAGGGGCTGCTTGTGTGAAGGGGGAGTGGCCTTCAGCGGGCAAGTGCTGTTCTGAGCGTCGAAGCGAGCAAAGAAGCGGTTAAGATTATTGAGCAGACGGACGTCGCCTTCACAGCTCTGCGGCGCGGGCTTGTAGTCCGTGATGGTCTGAATGCTGCCAAAGGCTCCGTGCGTCCCTGCTGTCCCTGAAGTGGGCGGTAATTTTGCAAGAGAACGCCCTCTTCGCTTCCTTGATGCCCCGGGACAGGTCGGCCCTCGCAGTCCTCAAGCCAGCCTCATCCCCCGCTCTAAAGACTTTGTCCCTGGTCCTCAGCAGCCTGAAGACAGCCCCTGTCAGCCATGGCTTCCGGTTTGCCCGAGTGACGATGGATTTTGAGTGAGTCACATCATCAATGCACTTCGTGATGTAGGAGGAAACAGAGTCAGTATACTCCTCAATGTCTGTCCGATCGTCTCAAATGGCAGCCCGCCTAAACATGTCCCAGTCAGTAGTGCCAAAGCAGTCACGAAGCGCATCAGAGGCACCCTCAGGCCACACCCGTACCCGCTTGCGAACCGGTCTGGATGCTCTCACCATTTGTCTGTATGCGGGCTAAAGCATAACAGTGATATGGTCAGAAAGTCCAAGATGGGGGAGGGGGGCGGCTTTGAAAGCTCCTTTATGCGAAGAGTAGACCAGGTCCACGAAGCTGTCGCCACGTGTTGGATAATTAACATGCTGGTGAAGCCTCGGAAAAATAGACTTCAGGTTAGCATGATTAAAATCCCCAGCGAAGATGGTGAAACTGTCAGGGTGCGCTGTCTGTTGTTCACTGACAGCCTGGTACAGTTCACTAAGAGCCGCGATCCTGTCGCCTTCGATGTTGGAAGGCGGGATGTATCTAGCATATCCATCCATCCATTTTCCGAACCGCTTAGTCCCGGCAGTGGGGTCGCGGCAGTGCTGGAGCCTATCCCAGCTGTCACCGGGCAGTAGGCGGGGGACACCCTGAACCGGTTGCCAGCCAATCGCAGGGCACACAGAGACAAACAACCATATGCACTCGCACTCACACCTAGGGACAATTTGGAGTCTTCAATCGGCCTACCAAGCATGTTTTTGGGATGTGGGAGGAAACCGGAGTGCCCGGAGAAAACCCACGCGGGCCCGGGGAGAACATGCAAACTCCACACAGGGAGGGCCGGAGGTGGAATCGAACCCGCACCCTCCTAACTGTGAGGCGGACATGCTACCCAGTGCCCCACCGAGCCGCCCCAGTGCGCCACCGAGCCGCCCCAGTGCGCCACCGAACCGCCTAGCATAATCGAGGTAAATTCCCTTGGCAGGTAAAAAGGACGGCACTTAATGATCACAAACTCCGCCAGTGGCGAGCAGTGCTTGCATACCACTACAGAGTCCCGGCACCATTCGTCACGTCATGTAGACGCATATTCCACCCCCTCGAGATTTTCCCCCTTGTACAATGGCCCGGTGACGTCAGCCTTGTCGTTATTCCACAGATCTAGTATATAACTATATTGTAGCGTTAACAAAGTACAAGGAAAGACGTGGGTTTTGTAAACGGCTCTTTATTTAACAAAACAAGAGTTCAACGAGCAAACAACTACTGAACTGTAACGATAAAAACATATACAAGTTGCTACACGAAATGAAATATGTCAAATAACTATAACATAAATAGTTCACCGCCACACGGCCCCAAGCATCGGCGTCGACTTCCAGGCGTGTGGCGGTGTGGACTTCCATCCCCGGAGGTGGCACTTCCAGCCACGGAGGTGGAAGAGAGCTCCATAGAATAGGACCGGGCGTGCGTTAAAGCCATGTCCGAGCTCCATCCACCGTCCCCGGACAGCCACTCGGCCGAGCGCCGACCCCCGACTTCCATCCACGGAGGTGAAAGAGAGCTCCGTAGAGTAGGACCGGGCGTGCGTAAAAGCCATAATAGTTTTTCAAACTTTCTGTGTCATTCTAAATCATTAAATCCTTCAAACTCTTCGCCCTCCGTGTCACTTACAAACAAAGCCGCTAATGATGCTAGTAGTACGTGGGGCCCTTCGTCATCTTCGTCATCCCGTGATCGAATCTTTGTCCTTTATGTAAACAACCGCCGCGCTGCGCTGCGCTGCTGACGTCACTTGAAATTCAAATTACAGTAATCCCTTGCTACATCGCGGTTCGTTTATCGCGGTATCACTTTTTATTTTTTTTTATTTTGAAAATGTATGAATAAATTTACATATAAGTCGCTCCTCAGTATAAGTCGCCCACCCACCCAAACTATGAAAAACAAAACGCAATTTATAGTCCGAAAAATAGAGTATTTTAAAATGTTTTCTCCAGACTAGTAGTAGGGTCCTCGTGTTCTAACAATAACTTATTATATAGTTTTGTTAACCCTTTTAAAATCATACTCTGTTTTTGTGGTTTCAGTCTGCCCAGAACTTGGCTCAGATCAGTGACCTTCAAGCACAGTTGGAAGAGGCCCTCAAAGAGAAGCAGGAAGTGCATGAGACGGTATGTGCAATATTTTTCTGCTTCAGGTATAGCATTGACTTTCAAAGAGATTGCCAGAATACGTAGAACGTAATTTCAGTGGAAAGACGTTAAACCAAATATTTCTTCCTGAACGCCTCACTTAATTGTTAGTGAACAGAAATCAAACAAATAGGTTAATAGATTGATGTGTTAGTTCAAATGTTTTCTGGATAAACTGTATCCTGGACATTACATTTGTGCATTGATTTGCAAATTTAATTTGTTCCCTAATTATGCCCATAACACTTTATATCTCAAATCAACTCTACCTGTTATAATGAATAAAAATCCATTACAAGAAAAACTTTTTATTATTTTTTTATTAAAATAATAAATAGGCTAATGTTACGAAAACAAGTCAAAGGTCTACACACACACTGAAGTGCATTCCTGTGTTGTGCCTTCTGTAGTATTATTTTATTATACGTGTTCCTTAAGGTGCTTTGTTCCAGCTACAGCGGTTGTGAAAGTGCGGTATCAATAAAGATGTATTGTTTATATACATGTATTGTAAATCTCAGAAGACTTGATAGTTCAAGCACTCACAAATCAAGGTTATGCAGTACAAGCATGTGAATGGACCGATTGACCGCATAGCAGTATATTGTTTTTCCAGTCCATTCTGTTGGCATTTTTTTGTTAATAGTCATTTCTGTTCTACTTCCATTCGAGCCTAAGAGTACAAAAAATACAATACAAATTTATTTCTAAAGCACATTTTAGAACAACTGCAGCTGAAACAAAGCACTTCACATACAGCAATGGGACTACCACAAAGACAGTGAAAACAGTAAATTGAAACACTATAATTTTTTTATATTAATATACAATAGCATAACAGTAACATAGAAGAATAAAAATGGGTCTTGAAACAAGTTCTCAAGGGGAAGTCATTCCAGAGGGAAGGACCAGCAAAGAAAAGGCTCAATCCCCTCTGACACTCTGCTTAGTCCTTGACACTTCCAGTAGCGTCTGTTCTGCAGACCTGAGGCACCGTGCAGGTGGCTAAGCTCAGAGATACATAAAGATGGAGTGAGGTTAATTAACAATTGGGGTTATGTGATTCCTCCAGTTAGGAGCATTTTGGAGTAACAGGAGATGCTTGAGGGGGTGACTAGTGATGCCAAAATAAAGCACATTCTAGTAGTCTAACCAAGATGTAATGAAGACATGGATTACTGTTTCTAAATGCTATTGGGAAATGAAGGTCTTTACCTTAGTCAGCTGCCCAAGATGGAAGAAGCTGGATTTAACAACAGCAATAATTTGGCGGCCCAATTTAAATTCACTGTCCAATTTAAAACTCAAGTTAGAGACTGTTGGTTTTAGATAGGACGCCCACGTCAACAGGTTGGCATGTACACAGAAAACCATGAATTATATTTTCTTTTCATTGAAATTTAGGAAATCCAGTGACTATCTAACTTTTGTTATCAAACCTGTGAGTAGACCAATCATCAACCGTGCAATATTTCTATATATAATGTCTTGCTTAGCCAAAGAATGAGATTCATGGAGAACCCCTTGTTGAGTCGTTAATTAAAAAGTGTGCATATTAGTGAGTTAATGAAAAGAAGTTGTGAGAGTTGTAATCAACATGGTTATGTTGCTGTAGATGCAAGCCCTCCAGAGTCAACTGGACTTCCAAGAGCAGTCCATGGTGGAGAAATCCCTCGTGAGCCGACAGGAGGCCAAGAGTCGTGAATTTGAAACTAAGCTGGAGTTTGAGAAGACCCAGGTCAAACGCTTAGAGGTGAGTGCAAAAGACAAGTGGAGTTGTGTTTGTGGTGCTATTGGAGGTAGTGAAGAGGTTACACAGTATCTTCTTGGAATGGGAAACATGCTATTAACCTGGTAGCATGACAAAAGAAACTTGGTCATGGACATACAGTATACTATAAATACCAATATATGAATGTATCTCCAATTGATTTAAACTCAAACATTGTTGGATATTTTCCCTGTTTTACCTTTATCTTGCGTCAATCTCTTACTTTTATTTTGTGCCTGACACAAAAAGCATAATTGGGAAACGGTCATCATACTCACACTTGTTTTCTTCATACGCTGACAGGCTGAGTGTTCGAAGGGAAGAAAAATATGTTTGGATGCTGAACTTGATTTATTTAACCCTTTTTCCATACCAATATGATTTCTAAAAAAAATACCGTATTTTTCGAACTAAAAGTCGCTCCGGAGTACAAGTCGCCATAAAATGCAACCAGCCATAAAATGCACAATAAAGAGAAAGAAATTTATATGTCACAGCGGAGTTTAAGTCGCATTTTGGGGGAAATTTGACACAATCCAACACCAAGAACACACATGAACCAGCAACAAGAGGCTAAACAATACGGTATGCTAACGTGAAATAAACACAAACGAGGAGCTGAGAACGGGGCCGCTGAAACATTAACAGTTATTCAAATAACTATAACATAAATAACACGTTTATCAAAGCATCTGTGCCACTCCAAATCGTTAAATCCATCGATTGAATTCGTCCTCCTTTCTGTAAACAACGCTGACGTCGGACTCATCGTCAGTTGCAGTTCAAATGATTCCACAGGCCCATATAATGATATATAAAGTATATATCAAATAACGATCATATAAACAAAGATTTTATCAAACCATCTGTCACTCCAAATCATTAAATCCAACGATCAAATTCCTCGTCCTTTATGTAAACAACGCTGCGTGTGCGCCGCGCCGCTGATGTCGGACTCGTCATCAGTTGCAGTTCAAAGTATTCCACAGGCCCATATAATTCTCCACGTCATTAAATCCATTGATCGAATCCTTCATCCTTTATGTAAACAACGCCGCGTGTGCGCCGCGCCGCTGATGTCGGACTAGTCGTCAGTTGCAGTTCAAATTACGGTAGTCCCTTGCTGCATCGCAGTTCGTTCATCGCGGTTTACACCACCTGTTAGGATGGGTTTGGAGTCTGTTAAGTTAAAGTTAACAAGTGCTAGGCTAGGCTTCCAGCATGCACATAGCTCCTTGTGTAGATTAGAGCGTCACGGTTTGAATAGTGCTACAGTACACGCGAACACACTTTCTACTGAGGTAGTATACAAATCCAATCACTCCACCCCGACCGGTATCGCTGATGAAACGGTGCCTGTTTCAGATAATATTACATGTGTACCAAATATTTACTATCAAATTCTCACGGTCGTATCATCCCACCGCGCTAATAAACACTTGAGAGGTGATGTCAGGCCTAGAGAAGACAATCTTACTCGCATTTCGTTTAAAAATCATTCGATAGATACAAACCCTGATCGACCGATTACACTTAAACTCGGTTTTGTGAATATTAGATCCCTTCATACGAAAGCAGTTCTCGTTAATGACCTCATCACGGAACATAATCTAAACGTTTTTGGTCTTTGAACTGCTGCCGCTTAATGAGGCCTCACCTCCAAATTTTGTGAGCTCTCATGTGGCGCGTCCTCAAACAAAGGGTGGGGGTGTTGCCCTCATCTCAAATTCCGATCTTAGATTTAGGCCTCGTTCAATTAACTTATTTAAAACATTTGAAGTTCTCACTGTCCGATCCACAACTTTACCGTCATTTTATCTTGCTGTTATTTACCGTCCACCCGGGGCTTACTCTGGCTTCCTGGATGAATTGTCAGAATTGGTGGCTGATCTAGTGACAAATGCGGATAGTATAATAATCATGGGCGATTTCAATATTCACATGAATTTACCGTCAGAGCCACTTACTTTGGCGTTTCAGACTTGAATTTATACGTTTGGTTTTACACAAGCTGTACAGGCAGCAACGCATAAGAATGGAAATACCTTAGATCTGGTATTATCCCGAGGACTGGCAACCTCAAATACAACAGTACTGCCATACACGACTGTTTTGTCTGATCATTACTTAATAAAATTTAAAATTTTAGTTTAGTAATCAGAATTATAGCAGCCGTAATATTAACTCCATGACTGCAACTGCGCTATCTGAGTTACTGTCGCCGGCAACTGCCATATTTTCCGCAGATAGTATCAGCTCTATTGATAATCTTACAAATGAATTCAATGCGACATTGTTAAAGGCCATCGACTCTGTGGCGCCGCTATGTCTGAAAACCCGCCGTAGATTGCCTACTCCGTGGTTCACAGATGAAACACGTACGCTTAAGCAATTATGTAGAAAGCATGAGCACAGGTGGCATTTAACCAAACTTGAGATTTGCCATCAGGCATGACGTGACAGCCTCCTGAAATATAAAGATGCGCTTATCATAGCAAAAACTCGTTATTTTTCTAAGTCATTAATCTAAAACAAAACCTATCCTAAATACCTATTTGATACAGTGGCAAAGCTAACACTTCGCCGGCCGACTCCCGATAGCTCCTTCTACTCAGCTGACGAGTTTATGAAATTTTTCGCTCGAAAGATTAAATCCATTAGGGATGAGACCAAGATCACCATTCCAATCGCTCAGTTGAGCCCGCCGATTAACCGCGCTGACGATCATGCAATAACCCTCTCAAATTGTAAAAGCGTGTCCCTTGAAAGGCTTACACAATTGATTAGTGCGGCTAAACAAACAACATGTTTACTCGACCCGCTTCCAGCCAAACTATTTAAAGAATTATTTCAAATTTTAGGACCGTCCATCTTAAATATAATTAATCTGTCTGTCTACTCTGGGATAGTGCCAACAGCCTTTAAAACCGCTATCATTAAACCGTTACTTATGCGACCAAATCTTGACCCGGACTGTCTCAGTAATTATAGGCCAGTTTCAAACCTCCCATTCATAGCAAAACTTTTTGAAAAAGTAGTAGCGCAGCAGCTTATTGATTACAAGGTCGCCAATAATCTATATGAATCTTTTCAGTCTGGTTTTAGAGCTAATCATTCCACTAAGACAGCACTTGCTAAAGTGACTAATGATCTCCTCATAGCTATGGATTCAAACATTTCATCGGTATTGTTCGATCTTACTGCTGCCTTCGACACTGTAGACTTCGATATTTTATTAGAGCGTCTTAAAAGTTGTGTTGGTATTTCAGGGTCAGCACTAGGCTGGTTCTATTCCTATCTATCAGACAGGACGCACCGAGTGGTCCGTGGCAATATGTCCTCTGAGCTCTAGAATGTTACCTGTGGTGTCCCACAGGGATCGGTACTCGGACCAATTCTATTTGATATTTATATGATTCCGCTTGGGGACATAATGCGTAAACATAATATTAGTTTTCAATGTTATGCGGATGAAACCCAATTATATATGCCGTTATCGATGACAGATCCACGGGACTGTTGTAATCTTGAGGCGTGCCTTGCGGAGATCAAGCAATGGATGTCTCTCAACTTCGTCTTAACCTAGATAAAACTGAGATGTTGATAATTGGTCCAACTCGTTATCAACACTTATTTAAGGAAACCACTATAACTATAGATAACCATACTATCACTCAGAGCGATATTTTAACTAATCTCTGGGTAATATTTAACCAAACGCTCTCCTTTCAAAAGCATATTAAGAATATATCCAGAATTACGTTTTTTCACCTACGTAATATTGCTAAGATTCGTCCGATCCTCTCGACCGGCGATGCGGAAACTACATATTATACATGCGTTCATCACGTCGCGCCTGGACTACTGTAATGGATTATTCTCTGGTCTTCCTAAATCCAGCATCAAAAGTCTACAGTTAGTACAAAATGCTCCTGCAAGGCTGCTCTCACGGACAAGAAAATTTGATCACATTACCCCAATATTAGCCAACTTACATTGGCTCCCGGTCCATTTAAGATGTGACTTCAATAATAATTCATTCAATTTATATTGCGCTTTTCAATGACCCAAAGACGCTTTACAGGGAACAAAATGGGGGGGGGGGGGGACAATAGGATATAGTTAATAACAGGACATCTGTCAGCAGTGCGAAGGAGATGGATGGAGGAGCAGGAGGGGCGGGAGCGGAGGTTGTTGAAGTTGGCAGTACGGGAGGTGGGGGTGACGGGGGGTTGGTAGTCCAAAAAGAGGAAGTCGGGGAAGTGCCGGTCCAGATGTAGCGACGACGGCGTAGGATCCCAGCCTCGTGTGGAAGCAGCAGTGGACCAGGTGGTGATGCCGGTCGACCGCGACTGCACCCGCTCGAAAGGCAGGCCCCAACGCACCACGGCGGCACACAGCAGAGCCACGGTTGGCGATCCCGCAGGGAGTGGAGCCCGTCGCCCGAGAACGCCGGACAGAAGGCCAGAGAGCCAGGCCAGAGCTGCCGTCGAGTCCACAGCAGGGGGCCACAGGCTCAGAGGCAGGAGGGTCCGGTGGTGGTTTTGGCCAGTTTGCTGTTGGCTAGCTGGCTAACGTAGCTGGTAGTCCGAGGGAGAGGAAACAGATAGGTGAGAGTGGAGCTGCGGGAATGCAAAGTGGACGGAAGACAAACGGGTGCACTGAAAACGGGAAAACGAAAAACAAGTAACGGACACGGTCCGGGACAGAAGCGGCAGTCAACAAATCTGGCGCCAGCGTGCTCTAACCCGGAAGACAACAGACGGTGGGGGAGGAGTTGTAGGTAGGTAGGTAGACTTCAAGGTTCTTCTATTAACCTATAAATCATTGCATGGCTTAGCGCCTTCATATTTTGTCGACCTAGTTGTTCCTTATGTTCCGTCTCGTAACCTTCGTTCGGAAAACGCTAGTCTTTTAGTGACACCGAGGTGAAGGTGGTTCGAGAAGCGAGTCGGTCGAATTCTGAATCTATTTTTCCCATTACAAATAATAGAATGAAAAAATGCTTAAAATAGGCTTTTTTTTTTTTTGTCTTGAAACGGATTAAATTTGTTTTTTTCATTTGCGCATATTCATCCGATCGCGCAACTGCAGCGCACCGCCGAACGCGCATCCGTAGCGCGTCGCCCACCGCGCAACTGCACCACGCTGGTCGCATTATTGTGACAGAGCCGTCGCTGAAATTTAGAAAATGTTTTTAAAGTCCTGATGTACTTTCCAAAATTTAAGTGAACCTAAGTGCGCAGGGAGCTTAATTTTGTCCGATCGCACAACTGCAGCCCACTGCGGAACGCGCAACAGTAGTGCCGCTATTTGAGCTAATTTTAGAACAGTCCTGCGGGCGACCTGGTGCCCGTGGGCACTGTGTTGGTGACCCCTGGTCCAGAGCATTTTCTAATCGCGCTCCAGAGCTTGAATAATTGTCAATTGTTTGTCCATGTGAAGCCCCTTGAGACTGATTGTGATTTAGGGCTATACAAATAAACTTGACTTGACTTGACTTTCACTACATCCCGGATTTGTTTTTCCAAATTAAAAAAAAAAAGATTCAAAATAAAACCTTTAAATGAAGGAATTATGGCACAAATGTTGCCCACTCATTTAAAAACACATTTAAAAGTGGTATAACTTGTTATAGAAAAATCATTATAATAAAAAGAGTTCTAAAAACATTTACAGTATGTACACTTGTACCTTGTTATTAAAACTGTCATAAAAATAAAAGCTGGTCTAAAAAGTCAAAGTCAAAGTGCTTTATTGTCAATCCCTTCATATGTCAAGACACACAAAGAAACCAAAATTCCGTTTCCTCTATCCCACGGTGACGAGACATAGTACACGATAGACATACAAGTAGACGACACAAAATAAAAACAAGAAGGCACAAACAATAAATAATAAATAAATAATATGAGTGATGAATAAATAATAAACAAATAACACAATAAATAAGAGGAGCAAAACTGAGCCAGTGTGCATACAGCAGACAGAAGCATAGCGCAAAGTACAGGACGCTACGCAGAAAGGGGGAGAGAGTTCAGGATCCCAACAGCCTGGAGTATGAAGCTGTTGGTGAGTCTGGTGGTGCGGGAGTGCAGGCTCCTGAGTGAGCGGGGTGACTCACATCACTCACAATCGTGGTCGCCTTACGGGTGAGATGGGAGGTGTAAATGTCTTTCAAGGAGGGGAGTGAAGCACCAATAATCTTACCAGCCGTGTTCACTATGCGCTGCAGGGCCTTCATGTTGTAGTCAGTGCAGCTACCACCCCAAACAACAATACAGCTGGAGAGGACGCTCTCAATGGTGCTGCGGTAAAACGTAGTCATGACGGAGGTGTATGTGTTAAGAATTCTCCATGTTATTTATGTTTTTCAGCCATTCTTTGACTTAAGGTATGGTACTTTATTTTGAAGGCTGTTTTCAGATGATACCATTTCAAATCATTAAACCTTCTGACTCTGGAAGTCAATGAATGGAACTCATTGTCAGTGAGGCTCCAATTATTCCACAGCGATAGTGCGCCCTCATGCGGTTTAAAGTAAAAATAACATGTGAAGTGATCAACTATACTAGTAAGTAAATCATGTGTTAATGATCAAGTAAACTACCACCCAAACTACGGAAATAAACCGCGATTTATAGTCCGAAAAATACGGTAATTGTTCTCAGTCTCATTTTATTTTTGACGACTCACCACTAAAAACAATATGCTATCATAGAATCTTGCTTTCATATATTAACAACCATAGTAATTTGTGAAAGCAGGATTCAATTAATCCAGTTACAAAAAGGCATACTATAGTCATATCCAAATTAATAGGAAATTTAATGTACATGGGTAAATTTAAGGAGTAACTTTCTCGTTACATATAGTCTGTGAGTCCCTTGCATTACTGTACAGACTGAATGTACAAATTGTACACAATAACAAAATTCCATCATAACCGCTCTGTGAATTTGAGGCTATTTTGGACAGTGTTGTAGAGTCTAATCTCATCTCCTTTTTCAGAGTCTTGTAACCCGTCTCAAGGAAAATGTGGAAAAACTGACAGAGGAGCGAGACCAACGCAGCAGCAGTGAGATCCGGGAGAAAGAACAGAGCAAACGAATGCAGAGACAGATTCGTGACATGAAAGAAGAGATTAATGAGCTAGCCAAAAAGGAAGGAGAGGCCAGCCGCAGAAAGCATGAGCTGGTAAGTATGCAATATATTACTGTCTAATCAATGAGCAAGTAATAAGACCTGGAACTTGAAATCATGTTCAACTATAAATCCAAATAATTAATAAACTACTTTCTTCATTACTAGGAGATGGACATTGAGAGCTTGGAGGCTGCAAACCAGAGTTTACAGGCAGACCTCAAATTAGCCTTCAAAAGGATAGGTGACCTTCAAGCAGCCATTGAGGATGAGATGGAGAGTGATGATAATGAAGACCTTATTAATAGGTAAAAAACAAATACATTGATGCACAGTGACACATGGTTGTTTGCAAACAAAATGAAAATAGAAATAGGGTTGAGAGTACAATATTTTTAAATGAGAAAAATTTCCAATGAATCAATCGCTAACCCTCTTTAGTCATTCATTATGTTGCTAAGACCCCAAACCGTAAAAGGCCATACAACAGTTTTGTATGAGTGTCCACACCTTATTCTTCCGAAGGCCATCAAGACTCTAATTCGTTATAATTCAGCCATCTTGTTTTTACCTGTGATTTCTTTGCTCTGACACAATTATGAAAGTTTTTTTTTTATTTTTAAATATATGTAGTTCACATTTTAGCAAGATGTGTGAGTTTCAGTTTGATGTCAAAAATTTATTTTGACAGTGTCCAATGTGTGAGAGGACTATAAAGTGTATATGGATTTATGTTTTTAGATTAATCATGCTCCATGTCTACATGGATCTAGTGTATCCATTTATATAGCAGTTATAGTATATGATAATCTTACTATCAATGTTAGATGATTTGTATTGATTCTGTGTGGTTAATAACATGCCTAGAAAAATGCACTTCCACTGTGAAGCCTCCTGACAGGTTACAAAACAGATAAGGTAGCATGCTGTGTCCATCTCCATAAACGCACATCTTTCCAGTTGAGGTTGTTTGTCCTTAAAATGGTCATCAAACCACCACGATCAAGAACTTTAAGCGTCATTCACATTGAATATTTTCCCTTGACTTTTTGTCTGTTTTTTATGTCTTCTTTGTTGTTTGTCCACCCATCATTGCCACCAGTTTACAAGACATGGTGACAAAGTATCAGAAAAGAAAGAACAGAACGTGAGGAGCTTTAGCTTGTCATTTTTTTCTTTTTACCACTGGGAATGATGCAGCATTCAAGAGTCTTTGATCACAGAGAAGCTGTGCTTAAAGGATACCCATTTAACACATAACTATATAGAAATGCCCGTGGCTTCAAAACCATTTTGTCTCTAAATGTAACTTTTTTAGTCTTTTAGTCTATTTTTTAACTTTCAACCAACATTTCCACCTTGCAGTATAGTTAAATTTGCCGAGTCTTCAATCGACCTACCAAGCATGTTTTTGGGATGTGGGAGGAAACCGGAGTGCCCGGAGAAAACCCACGCGGGCCCGGGGAGAACATGCAAACTCCACACAGGGAGGGCCGGAGGTGGAATCGAACCCGCACCCACCTAACTGTGAGGCGGACGTGCTACCCAGTGCCCCACCGAGCCGCCCTACATAATAGTTATTTGATATATAATTTATATATCGTTATATGGGCCTGTGGAATATTTTGAAGTGCAAGCGCCGTCAGCGGCGCGCACCCATTGTTGACAAAGGACGATCGATAGATTTAATGAATTGGAGTGACACAGATGGTTTTATAAACCTGTTATGTAATAGTTTTTTGAATAACTCTGAATGTTACGTCAGGCCCGTTCTCAGCTCTTCGTTTGTGTTTATGTCACGTTAGCATACCTATCGTTTAGCCTGTTGTTGCTCGTTCATGTCTGTTCTTGGTGTTGGATTTTGTCCAAAATTTCCCCCAAAATGCGACTTATACTCCAGAGCGACTTATATATGGTTTTTTTTTCACGTTATTGTGCATTTTATGGCTATTGCAACCTATATTCCGGAGCAACTTTTAGTCCGAAAAATTAAGTATGTCATGGCTCTCTCCTCCACTCTACTTCTTAATGTCTTGCTTGTCCCCTCCAATATAAAAAATATATATTAAATATAAAATATTTGAAATATAAAATATATATATTCCTCAATCCTTGATTTATAAATTATGAGACTTGGGCCAACCAATAGCAACAATTTGTTTCATTATTAGAATCTAATGTGTAACCACCGATCGTGCCGCAGTGCAGGTTAGAAGCATGTGTGTGTGTTTGCATTGATGCATTAGAGCCACGCATGTATGCACGCATGCAGATGTTTATAGGGTAATAATAATTAGATAATAAATAATAAGATAACATTTCTTGCGCCCACCCTAAAGATTGAGGTCTGGTGACGGGTCTGGCTCCAACTCACTCCTGAAGTACTGTTGTTGTAATAAATTAGTTTTTATTCTTCGCACCACTTAGTACAGATAAACTGTCTTGACCATTGGGGAACAGAGGCCGTCTTGCAGCATGCTATGAAGGAATTTATTTACTGTTCGAACGTATTGTGATGATCTAAAATAAACTGTACTGTTTGGTGGAAGGAATAATGTCCACAAGTTTGGACATCTGATTGCAAAGTAACCAATTCAAACAAAGGAAAAAGCCTTATACCAGCTCAGTGGGCTAGTGGTAGAGTGTCCGCCCTGAGACTGGAAGGTTGTGGGTTCAAACCCAAACAAATTTGTTCAATAATGAAAATACCGTTTTTTTCCGTGTATAGTTCGCCCCCATGTATAATACGCACCCTAAAAATGGCATGCTGATGCTGGAAAAAAGCCTGTACCCATGTATAATACGCACCCAATTTTTATGAATTTTTTTTTAATTTTTTTTTTTTTTTTTTTTTAAGTCCCAATGATCGTCACACACGCAGGGAGGCAATGGGTCCCATTTTTATAGTCTTTGGTATGGTCTTAACTAGGCTGGGTGTAATTTTTTTTGTTGGCGTTGATTTCTCCGACTGCCCGTAAACGCACCACCGCGCTCCGTGTGCGCACGGGACAGCAAACGAGCAGGTGATCGAGCAAGCGTCTGATACGAGAGCATTGCGGTCGCATGGAGCGTGTTTGAAGTGAACAGCAGAGAAGAAAGGAACAAGGCAAAGTGTTGTGAAATAAAATATTACCTGTAATACGGATTTAGGTAGATAACTGAACTCTCGCTCTTTATATAGCTGACGTGTCTTGCACATCCGTTCTGCGCATCTGTAATGGCGGCCTCCGTATGATATCCGGTTTGCGTGTGTGCGTGTGTGCGCGTGTGTGCGAGAGAGAGAGTGCGAGAGAGAACGCTCAACCGTAGCGCGCCGCCGACCGCCCAACTGCACCGCGCTGGTCGATTATTGTGACAGAGCCGTCGCTGAAATTTAGAAGATATTTTTAAAGTCCTGATGTACTTTCTAAAATTTAAGTGGACCTCAGAGCGCACTGCGCAGGGAGCTTAATTTGGTGCGGTCGCGCAACCGCAGCGCGCCGGGCGCTCACTGTCGCATTGCTTAAAGAGCGCCTTTGTGTTTTAGGATGAACAGCAGAGACCAAAGGAACAAGGCAAAGTGTTGTGAAATAAAATATTACCTGTAATACGCATTTTGTCATTTGCTGATTGAAACTGCTAATTAAACTGTGAATTGAAACTAATAGGAAGAAAACAACAATGCTCTCGTATCAGACGCTTGCTCGATCACCTGCTCGTTTGCTGTCCCGTGCGCGCACGGAGCGCGGTGGTGCGTTTACGGGCAGTCGGAGAAATCAATGCCAACAAAAAAAACTACATCCAGCCTAGTTAAGACCATACCAAAGACTATAAAAATGGGACCCATTGCCTCCCTGCGTGTGTGACGATCATTGGGACTTAAAAAAAAAAAAAAAAAAAAAAATTAAAAGAAAAAAATATTTTTTTTTTTTGTACCCATGTATAATGCGCACCCCAGATTTTAGGACAATAAAATTAGTTAAATTTTGCGCACTATACACGGAAAAAAACGGTAAACTATTTTCAAAGCTAACATAAATCATACACATGTACTGTATATGTAAATAGTGTGTGCATTCACTAAAGTTATATTTGCTCTTTTGTGATGCAGCCTGATTCTGCATACTGGAGTCAACAACATGAATGCATGTTATTTGCATCGAGAATAAAGACAGAGACATGAGCTCACAAAGACTAGAAGGTTGTGGGTTCAAACCCCGGCCGGGTCATACCAAAGACTATAAAAATGGGACCCATTGCCTCCCTGCTTGGCACTCAGCATTAAGGGTTGGAATTGGAGGGTTAGATCACCAAATGATTCCAGAGTGCGGCACCGCTGCTGCTCACTGCTCCCCTCTCCCCTAGGGGATGGATCAAAATCACACGGGGATGGGTTAAATGCAGAGGACAAATTTCACCACACCCAGATGTGTGTGTGACGATCATTGGGACTTTAACTTAACTTTAACTGAACTTACAGACCCCTTTGCATGTTTGTACACAACAAATGATGATGAATCATTTCGTCTGTCGATGCAGACAAGACAGTGGGGTGTGTTCATAATACAGTACACACCCGACTAACTGTAAAGGATGGCAAAAATAATCAAAAACGTATATCCTCACAGCAAACTCTACTTGTTTGTTTTCTTGCTCGTTATATTACAACAAAGGGAACTGAGAATCATGTCAAATTGTTGGGATGGGAATCTCGGTGGGACCGCACTGTAGGGCGACTTTTGAGTTGCTGTGTCCTCACTAACACTAGTAGCAAACAACTTGCTATTATTTCACAATCCCTGACCAGTTAGATTTGTACACAGGTACACACACAACAGGTAAGAATGTTGATATTGTTTGAAACTATTCCAAAATTGTAACACCGCCACACTAAAAACAACAAAATGTCCCATCCACACAACGTACATGTATGTCTGCAGTCTTTTTGTTTCAGTGACGTGCGCCAAGCTTTTGGCGACGTCTGGCGGAAAAGGGCCTATAGTAATTTTAAAATGAGATGAATAATACATCTGAAGAGGGTTTTCCTTTAATGGATAATGCATCATCAACAGTGCTCAAAGACTCCTCATAATCCTGGTGCACAACGCTGCTGATTGCATGCCCACACATGCTGAGATGCACGAATGCCATTGACGACGTGTTGTATCCCCAGCATGCAACACACTTCCCTCCTCAGATTCTGCACATTTTTTAAAACACATTTTAGAAGTGAATGTATTGCAGAATGTTTTGTGACACTCTTGTGGTTTCAGTGATTTCTTTTGAGTCAACTGCAGGTTGTAGTGAGGCTTCTTCTAGGGCCCGACAAATATGTTTTTTTTAGGTCAATGCCGATAAAAAAAGAAACAATCACTGATTATTCGACCGATGAACTCTAAAAATACAAATGGAATATATTCACTTATTTTCTCGTCACAACGAATATATAAATTCAAGTTATAACATTTGACTTTTTTCTAACTTTACTTATGACTACTTTCCCCCAGGAGAGAAAGAGGGTGTCTTTTGCATCAGTCTTTGACCTGACCTTGCTTTATAATGCGGTACCTTGAAATTTCATAAACACAGTTGGCAGTTTGACTATCAATAATTCATTACTCTCATTAATTCAAGAGTATGAACAAGACGCTGCCACCATCCATGCACATCAATGTCTCTGCTCAGTGTCTGTGCTCATACCAGATAAAACCCCTTTTAATACTTTGCCAAAAGCAAATGAATATGGTTGTCATCTTCCTAAACTCTCAAATGTAAATAAATGGGAAATACAGGTGCGATACTACATACCATTATTAACTGACTAATGGGCAGAAGTGGTAATCAGAGTCAGAGTCAGCTTTATTGTCAATTCCTTCATGCCAAGAAATATACTGTTTACAAAGTTTTCCAATTACAGTGATCCCTCGTTTTTTGCGGGAGATGTGTTCCAAAACCACCCATGAAAAACACAAATCTGCGAAGTAGAAACCGTACCGTAATTTCCGCACTATTAGGCGCACTTAAAACTTTAAACTTTACTCAAAAACCCACAGTGCGCCTTATAATGCAGAGCGCCTTATATATGGATTAGAGATGCACCGATCCGACTTTTTCAGTTTCGATACCGATACCGATGCCGTGGCTTTGCGTATCGGTCGATACCCGATACCGATCCGATATTATGGTTGACTTAACAAGCTACATAACTCTACATGTGGAACAGAAAAGACCAAAGGCAATGGCATCAGGCAAGACTACACAGTTCTTTGCTCTAAATTAGGGGTGTCCAAACTAACGGTCCAGTTTTTATTGGCCCGCAGCAAATTCTGAAAACATAATTGAATATGGCCCGCACAAGAAGCTTGAGCTCAGCTTCTCAGTTTCCACACTAGATGGAGCCCGCCACACAAAGCGTTTGACGTCCCATTAACACCCCAGGAAGAGAAGCGAACACGCAGCGTTTGACATCCGATTAGCCTCCCCCCCCCCCCATTCGGGAGAGAAGCGAACGCGCAGCCTTTGACGTCCCATTAGCAACCCGAAGAGAAGCGAACGCGCAGGGTTTGACGTCCGCTTAGCAACCCGGGGAAGAGAAGCGAACGTTCGCTCCATGTTTGCGTTTGTTTAGAAAACTCTCGTGGCATGCGGCACACGTGCTGCTGACGTATGACGTAGCCCGCGTCCCAATAGAGTAAGGAAAGTATCGGCTCACAGATCGGCTGCATTTTCCGATACCCGATCCATCTATTTTGTTGATATCGGGGCCGATATCCGATCGAGATATCGGATCGTTGCATCTCTAATATGGATCAATTGATGAATTTGTTGATCCACACTGGTTGTAGACAGCGCTCTACCAAAATGTTTCAGTACGTTTTAGTACAACTAGTTAATTACAAGGTCGCATCGCTTCCCAGCATTACGGCAACCGTGGTCAGGGGACGTCACTGAATAGCTGTTGTACCCG
Source organism: Syngnathus typhle (assembly GCF_033458585.1). Lineage (NCBI taxonomy): Eukaryota > Metazoa > Chordata > Actinopteri > Syngnathiformes > Syngnathidae > Syngnathus > Syngnathus typhle. The sequence goes on from NC_083743.1 coordinate 17,006,177, forward strand.
CGAGGCTATTTCATTTCAAAATAGGCTGTTCCGTTAATGTTTTCGAGTACGTTTACGGATCAATATCCAACGGAATCATAAATAAGCAGCACCAATGTGTTAAATCAGTCTTTAGTCGGTTCCGATCACTTTTATGGGAGAGTGTTTGAGAAACGTGATTGTTTATAGGGGGCTGCCACGACATTTTGCTGAGGCTCATGGGAGTCTGCGAGCTGAGGCTCATGGGAGTTTGCGGGTGGCTAATGCTATAATGATAGCTGCTATACGCACGAGGCTATATCATCTCAAAATAGGTTTCTCCGTTATTGTTTTGAGTAAATTTATGGATCGATATGGAAGGGAAACATAAGTAAGCAGTACCATTGTGTTAGATCAGGGGTGGGCAAACTACGGCCCGCGGGCCACATCCGGCCCACGGGACCGTTTAATCCGGCCCGCCAACCCTGAATAAATTGTATTATTAAAACGTTTTTTTGGTCATATTGACTGCAATGATTGCGTTTCCCCAGTAGATGGGGAAGCGCTCGCCTGCGCATTTACTACCGGAAGCCGTGTCGGAAAGCTCGGTGCACACTCACAAGTGCGTGTACGTACTCAGTAGTACGGACATGGCGCACTCGCGCTCTATTTGTATCAGCCCCGAATTTAGAGCGTGAGCTGTGACGACGGCGTTCTTGCAATTCGCGCGCTGAGCTTTCAGATACCGTTTTACGCTAAAGCCACCCACAAACCTTCCCCTGGAATCCTTCCGTTAAAATGAGTGGCCAGAAGAAAAGAAGTGAGTGCCGAATGTTAAAAAAAGAGTGACCAATTTGGCTCGACGTTCGCGACGTCCTCACCTCTGTTACCAGGTGTTTGCGAGTTAAAACTCTGCTCTGATTTTCAGATACCCCTCACCGTGTTGCTGTTTTGATTACTTTATTTGGATGTATGCTTTCACCGATTCTTCAAGATGATATATTTGGTCAGAATGTTTGCCGTTTGATGTGATCTCATAAGATAAACATCTTTCATTAATCCAGTGCTTCTCAATTATTTCCTGTGACGCCCCCCCCAGGAAGAAGAAAACATTTTGCGCCCCCCCCCATGTTATTAACATTAAAGGAAAAAAAAAAAAGAAAGATCAACTTACAATAAAGAATAACTTTATTAATAACAGTGTTTTTTAGTCTGTAACAGAACAGATTCAAAGTGCTGCTGTAGAGCAAATACTCTTCCAGTGATACCGCCACCCCCACCTACTGCAGTGGATGTGTAATTACCCTTTAATCTAATACAGCCAAAAGAAAAACATGTTCCCGCGCCCCCCTTGGTATTGCACTACGCCCCCCCCAGGGGGGCCCGCCCCACTATTTGAGAAGCACTGCATTAATCTGACCTGCAGGCATTGAAGTGATGGAGATTGTTATTCATAATAACAATGTCGTATTTTATGAGAATCACTGATAGCAGTTTTTTAGTGAATTTTTTTTTTTTTTAATGCTGTTAATAAATGCATTTGTTTTCGAAAAACTTGTTTGGAATATCCATACATTACTACCTACTAAAGGCCAAGATCTTTTATGCAATGACCTTTACAGGTCGCTTATATGACTTCACACAACGCCTACGTCCATCTGCTCCTGGTCCGGCCCTCCGGTCCAAATTTAGAACCCAGTTCGGCCCGCGAGTCAAAAAGTTTGCCCACCCCTGTGTTAGATCAAACTTTAGTCTGTTTCGATCATTTTATAGGAGATAGTTTGAGAAACGCGATTGTTTACAGAGGGCTCATTGGTTATTGGCTAGTGGATGCATACTAGAACTAGAACCTCAGCTTCTATTTTATGTGCCTTTTAATCCGGTACGCCCTATATATGAAATAATTTTTAGAATAAAAAATTCAATGAGGGTGCGCCTTTTGATGCGAAAAATACGGTATATGCATTATTTAGAAATGTGATGTTTTGAAATTCCCAACACATAGTATTTCTTGTTGGCAGTGCTTTTTTTCCCTACGTGCGCAGCAGCCAGCCACGCACCCCGGGCTCATCCTCAATGAAGGAGATTGCTCAGAGGCATGCCCCGCACTATGAGCGCTTATTGCCGACCGCTGTCTGACTTTCTCTACAGCGGTGCATTTTTCCTTCGTGCACGGCTGTCAGGCCTCCGCTCTCGCCCTGCTGACCGTCTGACATCCCCTCTGCGCTAGACCTCATGGGCGCACGTCGCCAATACGTAACTGCGCATGCTAATCGGCACTAATCGCTCCCACCTGTCCCATGTTACCCGCTAAATGCTTGCTTGCTTGCTTGCTTAGGCGGTCCATCGTAGTCGAACATGACGTAGGTTCCATTTTGTTGCTCTGGTCGGTGGTTATCGCTGCTGGCGACGTTGCCACGCCATATGACTATGAAGTCCGACCCTGGAACCACACGTTCTACCACAGTGGGGACATGTCAGGCCTGGATCAGGGGGCTGGGATGGTTCTGGAATTGCAGGGTGGTATCTTCGCCTCCGCCGATCCCTCCGGTGTTGGTTCCGACACTTCTCCAGATACATGACCCCGTCATGGCACAGCGAACGCCACAGCGATCGATTGGCTGCAGCAATCTTAAGTTCGTTGGGTTTGATGTTGCACCTCATCAATATCCCTTTCAGTTGGTCTTTGTACCGCAGCTTTTGTCCTCTGGGCTTTCTGCTGGCTGACAGGAGCTGACTATAAAGCATCTGACGAGGCAATCGGTGTCCTGGCATCCAGATGGTGTGACCAACCCACCGGAGTAGGCGCTGTGCCAGGGTTGCTTCTATGCTTATGGACTCAGCGCGCTGTAAGATGTCTGTATGAGGGACTCGGTCCGGCCATGTGATGCCATGTGATGCCATGTGATGCCATGTGATGCCATGTGATGCCAAGGATGCGTTGGAGACATCTGATGTTAAATGCATCAAGGCAGCGGATGTGTCTGCGGTATATTGTCCAGGCTTCTGACCCATACAGCAAAGTTGAAACACACTGCCCTGTAGACTGACACTTTCGTTAAGGTTTGAGGGTTGTTGTTTTCAAACACCCAAGAGCGCAGTCTTCCAAAGGCAGAGGAGGCTGAGTTGATACGAGCCTGGATGTCATCATCGATCTGACATGTTGGGGTCAGAGTATTGCCGAGGTAGCAAAACCGCTCAACGACCTTGAGGGGTGTGACACTGATGGTAAAGACAGGGGGTGTAGGGGATGGGGACCTCTCCTGGATGAGAACCTCTGTTTTCTGGGTGTTGATCACCAGACCTAGTGAGCGGTAGACTGTTGACATGGTGTCTAGTGCATGCTGCATGGCATCAGGAGTGTGGGCGAGGAGTGTGCAGTCTGCATATTGCAGCTCCTGGATGTTGGTGCCTGTCATCTTCGTCTTTGCCTGTAGGCGCCGGATGTTGAATAGGCTCCCATCCAGGCGAAACTCGATGGATCCTTCGTGATGGACTGGAGGAATAAAAGTGTGGCTGCTGCCAGGAAAAGATTGAAGATCGTTGAGGCCAGTACACACCCCTGCTTTACCCCTACTTTCACAGTGAAAGAGGGGGACTGTTCACTGCCTACAAGTACACAGGCCTGCATACCATTGTGAAACTGTTTAAGGATGTTGAGAAACCTGGGGGGGGGGGGGACACCAAACTTTCTGAGGATGCTCCAGAGCAGATCACGGTCAACTGTGTCAAAGGCCTTGGTGAGGTCAATAAAGGCGATGTAGAGGTCCTTGCTTTTGTTCTCTGGATTTGACGGGCAGCGAAGATCACGTCCAGTGTACTTCGGTTCTTTCTGAAGCCAGACTGTGTCTCTCGGAGGATGCCCTCTGAACTTTCTCAAGTACCTTGCCGGCCACTGAGAGAAGGGAGATGCCACGACTATTTCCACAAGATGATTTATCTTCTTGTAGATGGTGACAATGTTGCTGTCTTTCCATTCTTGAGGCAGGGCCTCCCTGTGCCAAATGGTAAGTATGAAGTGAAACAACTTCCGCTTCAGAAGATAGCCTCCCTTCTTTAGAATATCAGCCGGAATTAAGTCAGGGCCAGGGCTCTTGTTGTTTTTGAGGCTCTAGATTGCAGTAAGGACCTCGCTAAACATGGGAGGGTCATCAAGGAAGGGAGAAGGCAGGGGATCTGGGAGTGCATTGAGCACTAATGGATCAGAGGGGTTCATTTTATTGAGCAGTGAGTCGAAGCACTCAACCCAACACTCAAGAATTACTGTTTTTTCCATGTATAATGCGCCCCCATGTATAATACGCACCCTAAAAATGGCATGTTGATGATGGAAAAAAGCCTGTACCCATGTATAATACGCACCCAAATTTTGACTCCTACTTAAGTCCGTAAACGTAAAATTATTTTAGAAAAAAGATCATCTTTAGGAACAACCGGATGTTATTCTGCCGGTCAGTATCACTGCGCATGCGCTAGCAAACTCAATAGCAAAGAAATGTTTTGGATTTGTGTAGGGTACATTGTGACAGCAAACAAGCAGGTGATCGAGCAAGCGTCTGATACGAGAGCATTGTGTTCGTATGGAGCGTGTTTGAGCAGCATAGAAGAAAGCGCATCGGTAATGGCGGCCTCCGTATCATATCCGGATTAAAAAAAATAAAAATAATCACCCCAAATTTTAGGACAATAAATTAGTTAAATTTTGCGCATTATACATGGAAAAAAACAGTAGTTTATCATTGAATAACACGTGTCTGTCTGCCGATCTTACTCCAGATGCTTCGCTTTTGTGGGCCATAGATGGATTTTGCAGCAGCATAGAATGGTTAGGTGTTATTAGCATCTGCATATCCCTGGATCTCCTGGGCTTTTTTGAGCCACCACTCATTTTCCATGAGCCGCAGTTGTTTATGTGTCTCAGCTCTGGTTGTTTTATAATGGTGGAGGAGTGATGGAGAGAGAGGGTTGGAGAGCTGGGCAGCATGGGCTTTATGCTTGGCGTCCAGCAGCTCCTGTATTTCTACCGAGCTGTTGTCGAATCAGTCTTGATGGTGCTTCTGAGTAAAGCCGATGGTTTCGGAGGCAGCTTGGTGTAATGTTGACCTCAGTTTTGCCCACTCACTGTCCATGTCACAGGTGATGGTGTAGTCCTCCAAGGTGGAAAGCCCTGTCGCCAGCTTGCTGCGGTAGTGAGATGTGCACTCCGGAGAATCTAGCGCCCTGCAGTTCAGTCGCTTTCTTGGCTGCTGTTTTCTGTGCGGGGGGCGGATTTTCATCCTCAGCTTGGATCTAATCAGCCGGTGGTCGGTACAGCATTCAACCCCACGCAGGGCCCTGGTTATGCAGACGTCTTGTCGATCTTGTTGCCGTGTCATTATATAGTCCAGCAGGTGCCAATGTTTGGACCGTGTTAGTGATGAGAAGTTGGTGCTCAGAGGACAGAGAGAGGAGTCGAATGCTGTTGTTTATTTTCCCAGATCCATGAAACCCGATTATTTTAGTCCAGAGCTGGGCATCTGTGCCAACTCGGGCATTGAAGTCACCCATGAGGACAAGCTTATCGGAGATAGGGACTCTGGGTAGGGCAGCCGCAAGAGACTGGTAGAAGGCATCTTTGATGGTACTATCAGCATCCAGGGTAGGGGCATACGCACTGAGTAGCGTAGCAAACCGGTCTTTCACCAGGGGGATACGCCAGGTCATGAGCCGCTCACTGATGCCTTGGGGGGACTCTGGGATGTTATTAAGTAGTTTGCTTTTTACAGCAAAACCAACTCCTTGGAGCATACGTTCGCCTTCCGGGAGACCCTTCCAATAGAAGGTATAGCCTTCACTGACTTCTGTCAGGGAGTCTTCACCCGACAGCCGAGTTTCACTGAGTGCTGCGATGTCGACATTGTACCTCTTGAGCTCATGTGCAATGAGCGCCGTCCGTCTATGAGGTCTCTCCATCCCATCCTGCGTGTCAAGGAGGGTGCGGATATTCCAGGTAGCCAAGTGTATGCTATGTTTTCGACCACAGTAGGGGATGCCTTGGTGGCTGCGGTCTGCCACCCAATTGTGAGGAATAAACAATTTTTGGGTCACCTTTTCCAGACCCTTCCCCAATTTGGGGTGAGCAGTGCGGACCCTAAATAGGGCTGCTCAGTCACATGGGCAGCTGCCAAAGGAAGATCATGTTCCTGATCCCAATCTTCACAACGACCATCACACCCATGCTGCCTCTGTGCAGGACTCAAGCTAGGAGCTTCCAGTCACATCCTTGACCTGCGCCCGTCACTTTATCCTGTCGCCAGAGGAGTTTTCAGAAGAAGCTAAAGCCTGCGCAAAGAGTGGGTTTGTGTGAGGGATGGTGTGCGCAGTTCCTTCCCCCACAATCTTGGCTGCACCCACCATATTCCAGTGGCACGAGAGAAACTTGAGACGACCTTCAGATGGGTGCAGTTGCAGGGGACTGCCAGAGATCCAGTCAGCCAGAAATCCGGTCTGCTGGAAACCGGCCCACGTGGTTGTCCCTGGAGCACAGATTTTTCATTTGGGGTTCACTTGCGTAACCATACTGCCTCCTGTTTTAACCCATATGGCTGTGGAGTGCCTTCTTTCGCTTTTGCAGCCATTGTGGTGGTTCTCACACCCACCGTCTTCCGCCTGCTCTGCCGTTGAGGTCTGGCGGTGGTGTTAGCACTCGCGTTAGCACTAGGGTTTATTGGACTCCGCATATGCCTGTCCCCAGGTGCAGGTTTGGGATCACTCTTAGTCTGGTCTCTACCCTTTGAACTGTTCGGCTTGGGTGACCCTGAGTGCAAGACTCCAGCCGACATAGCTCTAGGGGTCATGGAGACGCGCAAAGTGCCTCACCACGATAAGGTGGTAATCCCGTCGAAGCACACCTGCTGATTAGGGCGTGTGCATAGATGCCGTACACCGGTCAGACGTCGCCATTTTGTCTGGTTTGACACGCGCATGCCTGCCACCTGATTCCCGTTTGCCTGATCCGCTGTGTAGCTGTACACCTGGCTGGTTGTCTGCCTTAACACTTGCACGCCTTCCACCTGATTCCCAGTTTGCCTGATCCACTGTGTAATGAGATGCTTCCACGTATGATGTGAGCTCGCTGACAGGCTCATCAGTCACCTCGTGTTCCTGCTCTGCTGGCATTCCAGGCTCCCTTTTCCCCTTTTCCTCTTTTTGCATTCCCTAAACAAACAGTCCGGGTTGCACATGGTTATCCTGCCTCCACTCTGCACCCGCTCTGCTGGCGTTCTAGCCTCCCTTTTTCCCTTTTCCTCTATCGCATTGTTGCACATGGTTGTCCTGCCTCGTTCGTGACAGGCTGGCCGCCGCGCTTGTCCGCAGTGACGCACATTGCTCAGAGGCACGCCCCTCGGTATCAGCGTGTATTCAAACAGTGCTTATAAAACCACGAAGTAGCGCATTTGCGAAAGGTAAATCGTGAATTGATAAGGGATCACTGTACATCCTGCAGGACCGCATCAAGCAGCAGCATTACCTTATAGTAGGGGTGTCCAATCTTTTTGCAAGGAGGGCCATATTTAGTAACGTGAAGGGGCCAATATTTGTTGTCGCTTCTCTCCCTTGGGCTGCTAGTGGGACGTCCAATGCTGTGCGTTCCCTTCTCTTCCGGGGGGGAGGGTTATGCTAATCGGACGTCAAGCGCAGCGCGTTCGCTTCTCTCCCCGCTAGTGTGACGTCAAATCAAACGCTGCACGTTCGCTTCTCTTCCGGGGGGGTTGCTAATCGGACGTCAAGCGCTTTGTGTGGCGGGCTCCATCTAGTGTGGAAACTGAGAAGTGATCAAGCTGTTGTGCGGGCCACATTCAATTATGTTTTCAGAATTTGCTGCGGTCTAATAAAAACTGGACCGCGGGCCGCAGTTGGCCTGCGGGCCGTAGTTTGGACACCCCTACCTTATAGCCTCTGTAAAGCTCATAACTAACAGCTTAGGGGTCTGTCGACATCTTTCTGCCCCCATCTGTTTTAGGATGAATGCAGACAGAGCTTTACTGTTCAACGTTATCATGTTCCATAAGAAAGGAGGAAGCAAGTAACCTACGAGTGAGCTTAATAGTATACAGGTGGAACGTGTGCTATGCTAGAATGTTTTTGTTTTTTCCACAAGACCTGATTTTGTTTTGTTTAATACAGATTATCTCAAAATGGGACCCAACAAATACTTAATTGCTGGTAAAGTACTAGTTATTGTGGGAAAAAAATAGAAAATAATGTGGTCAATAGATCAGTTTTTATATCATGTTCAATAACTTGAAATTCAAATTTCAGGGGAGGTTTATTAGACCATTGTATAGAGCAGACTTTTGGAAAGCTTAGGAAGACTGTGTATCATTGATGCCCACTGCCACCTTACAAAGATTGCAGTAATGTCATAGGTAAAAATCTGCAATGACGTGTTTAGGTCTGTGGCTTGTGTGTTATGTTAAAAAAGGTCTTCTTCAGCTGATTGCGAGTGTTGTCTTTTATCCTGCAGAAATAACACAATGCTTTTAATGCTACACTGACATGTGTGTTTCAGCTTGTGTTCCTGCAGGGGCTTAACTAATTTCTACCAGTTTTGACTGTTCTTCACACTAACAATTTATTTGAACTGATTCTCTAACCCTCTTTGCAACCGTCTCCGCCTTACCGTCTCTGACTTTTTTTTCCTGTCTCTGACTTGTCAATAGTCAAGGGGATTCAGACACTGACTCTGAGGTGGAGGGTCGTGTGGATGGGGTGAAATCCTGGTTGTCCAAAAGTAAAGGATCCACCAAGATTTTTTCAGATGATGGCAGCCTGAAGAGCTCGAGGTCAGTGGAAAAACAAACATGCGGCATTACTGTCTGAGCAATAGCACTTTCTTAGCAGTCCACACAGACTGCTTTAAACTTGAGATGTTCACCATAGTATCAGATTAATGCCTGTCTGTCAGCTGACAGCTTTTTCTAAATGTTTCACCAAACCATGACTTTTACTTCACGCTGTATAAATGGGTAAACTTTAAAAACCTCTTACGTTGTAGCAACCTCAAGTAAATGGAAAAAAGACACTCAAGGGAGTTTATCTTTCAGCATATTTTCCATAAAAATAATTGGTTCCTCCGGGCAAAGATCAACAGACGATTGTCCCTACACAAATTCTGACTTCGATTTTATACCTGCAGAAAATTCCTCGATACCTGTACTGTAAACACTACCACGGCAAAAACTTAAATCAACAGCGAAACAACAACTGGCCTAATGTATTGTTTCACAACAGTAATAAACACTATTTAGAATTCCTGTGGATTAAATAGATAAGCGATCCATTGCCAAAATGCACAGAGTGGGTATTCAAGATTGAAGAGTTTTTATTCGCCATGTTTGAGCGTGCCAAACAAGGAATTTGACTTCTGTAAATCACACCCTCTGTTCAACATTTAGGTGACTAACAACACAGGACATGTGAAAAATGTCAAATATTCTCAAACATCCCCTGATCTTAAACTCCCAAAAGGGCAAGGAAAAACTCAAAACTCCAGCTAGGGGAAATGAGAAACCTTGAGAAGAGACCACAGATGGGAAGGTCCCTCTTCCAGGATGACCAGGCTGCAATGGATGCAGAGAGGACACATAGTACAAACAATGTAGAGAAATTCAAAAAGGTGTGGCGAGCAGGATGTTATTGCACAGTAATGACTCTGAGACTCTAAGAGTGGTGTGAGTTCATCAGAGCAACAGACTGGGGGAAGAAGCTGTCTCTGTGTCTGCTGGTTTTGGGGTACCAAGCTCTGTAACGCCGTCCGGAGGGGAGTAGTTCAAATAGACTGCAACCTGGGTGAGAAGGGTCTGTAGAGATGTTCCTTGCATGTTTCCTGGTCCTTGACAGGTACAAGTCTTGGATAGATGGGAGGTTGATTCCAATGATCTTTTCTGCAGTCCTGATTGTCCGTTGCAGTCTGTGCTTGTCTTGTTTGGAGGCCGATCCAAACCAGACAGTGATGGAGATGCAGAGGACAGACTGGATGATGGCAGTGTAGAAGGTCTTCAGAAGCTCTCGCGGCAGGTTGAACTTCTTGAGCTGTCTCAGGAAGTACAGCCTCTGCTGGGCCTTCTTCCGGACAGAGTCTATGTGGCCGGTCCATTTCAGGTCCCGAGAGATTGTGGTTGCCAGGAACTGGAAGGTGTCCGTGAAGAGAATAGTATTACTGCGGATAGTGAGGGGTAAAGGTGGTGAAGGGTCTCGCCTGAAGTCCACTGTCATCTCCACGGTCTTGAGCGGGTTCAGCTCCAGGTGGTTTTGGCTGCACCTGTGGACCAGCCGCTCCACCTCATCACCATCCTGGATCAGTCCGATGAGAGTGGTGTCGTCTGCATACTTCAGGAGCTTCACAGGAGAGTCACCTGAGGAGAAATCATTGGTGTAGAGAGAGAACAGCAGTGGGGAGAGGACGGACCCCTGAGGGGTTCCAGTATTGGTGGTCCGGGTGTCAGATGTGATGCCCCTCAGCCTCACACGCTGTCTCCTGTTGGTCAGGAAGCTGGTGATCCACTGACAGGTGGAGGCAGGCACCGCAAGCTGGATGAGCTTCTGTTAGACGATGTCAGAAGCGATGGTGTTGAACGCCGAGCTGAAGTCCACGAACAGGATCCTGGCGTACGTTCCTGGGGTGTCCAGGTGGTGGAGGATGTAGTGCAGTCCCATGTTGACCGCATCATCCACTGACCTGTTTGCCCGGTAGGCAAACTGGAGGGGGTCAAGTAGGGGGCCCGTGACCTCCTTCAGGTGGTTCAGCACTAACCTCTCGAAGTATTTAATGACCACAGATGTCAGTGCGACGGGTCTATAGTCATTCAAACCTGTGATGGCGGGCTTCTTGGCCACTGGAACGATGGTGGAGCTCTTGAAGCACGAGGGCACCTCACACAGCTCCAGAGAACGGTTGAAGATCCGTGCAAAGGTGGGCGCCAGCTGCTCAGCGCAGGCTTTAGAGCAGGAAGGTGACATGCCGTCTGGGCCCAGTGCCTTCCTGGTCTTTTGTCTCCGGAACATTTGGCGCACTTCCTCCTCGCGGACCTGGAGTGCGGGCGCGCCTCTGCAAGAGAGAGAGTGGGTGACAGTGATGATAGAGGTGTGGACAAAGCAGTTGTGGGGAGAGGTGAGTATGTAGATTGTGCTACAGGAAGTCCCGTTGTGTGGGAGGACCGATCAAACCTGCAGTAGAACTTGTTTAGCTGGTTAGCAAGCCTTGGGCTCGCCACAGGACGGGGGGTTCGTTTTTTGTAGCCCGTGATGCTCTGCAGACCTTTCCACACTGTTGAGGGATCAGGATTGGCAGAGCGTTGTCTCTTCAGGTTCTCCCCGTAACACCTCCTGGCTTTCCTGACCTCTCGGTTCAGTGTTTCTGGTCTGCCTGAACAGGTCGCGGTCGCCGCTCCTGTAGGCCTCCTCCTTGACTTTGCGCAGCCTCCTGAGGTTCGGTGTAAACCAAGGTTTGTCGTTGTTGTACGTACAGAAGTCTGCACACACAGATCCTCACAAAAACTGATGTATGATGTGACAGTGTCAGTGAGTTCATGCAAGTCTGAAGTTGCAGCTTCGAAAGCTCCCCAATCGGTGCAGTCAAAGCAGGCTTGGAGGTCCTGCCTTGGCTCCACTGTCCACTTCCTCACAGTCTTCACCACAGGCTTAGAGGTTTTTAGTTTCTGCCTGTAGGCGGAGATCAGATGAACTAGACAGTGGTCCGAGAGTCCTAAAGCTGCTCGAGCTGCAGAGTGGTATGCATCCTTGATCACGGTGTAGCAGTGGTCCAGAGTTTGTGCCCCTCTGGTGGGACACGTTACGTGCTGTCTGTATCTGGGGAGTTCGTGTGCGAGGTTCGCCCTGTTAAGATCACCCAGAACAATGATTAGTGAGTTTGGTAGAAGTTTCTCCATGTCTGTTACCTGGTCAGCCAGCATCTGCATGGCTTCACTCGCACGTGCGTGTGGTGGAATGTAAACAGCCGCCATGACGATCGAGGAGAACTCCCGTGGTGAATAGAACAGTTTATGAAAAGTGTTTCTAGGAGAGGGCTGCAAAACTCTTTCAACACTGTGACATCAGTACACCAACGTTCATTAATGTAGAAACAAAGACCACCTCCCTTTGATTTTCCGGAGAGCTCCGCGCTGCGATCTGCTCACGTTAGCCGGAACCCCGCTAGCTCCACGGCGTGGTGGGGGGTTCGTTCGCTGAGCCACGTTTCCACAAAGCACAGCGCGGCGGATCTGCTGAAATCCGTGTTCCTTGAAGTGAGGATCAGCAGTTCGTCCGTCTTGTTCGCCAGGGAGCGGACATTTGCCAGATGAATTGACGGTAGGGCAGAACGGAACCCTCTCTGCCTCAGCCTTACGAGTGCTCCGGCTCGTTTTCCGCGTCGCCGTCGTCGCGCTAGCTTGTACAGCACCGCCGCTCTGGCTAGAATCTCCGACAAACAGTCTGAATCGGAGAGAACAGGAGAGAAAATACCAGAAGAAGACTGTCCGATGTTTAACAGCGCTTCTCTGGTAAAAGTGATCCGGGATGGACAGCTGAGGACACAAAACACACACAAAATAAGACAAATAAACAGAGAACGACTCACCGTGGCTGCCATCTGCGGCGCCATCATATGAAGTATCATGTATGTACAATATAGCGCAAGCATTCAGTGACTGGGGGTAATCAAGCAAATTGCCTAAAATGTGCAAGCGCTGTTCTTTAATGCAAATATAAATAGCCAAACTTTCTGTGTATAAACATGGGAAGGATTTAATCAGGTGATGCGTGTCCTTCGTGCGACAAATCCAGTGGCTAGCCTGTCTTTTGCAGTGAAATTCATGGATATGAGGCACTGACAGAATCAGATTTACAAACATACGTATCCAGAAGCCAAGCAGTGTTGTGGCAGCCGGATATTTAAAAAAAAAAAAAAAAGGAAAAAAAAAATGTATACCGTACCGCACCTAAAAACCTAAAATTTTCTCAAAAACCAACAGTGCGTCTTATAGTCCGGTGCGCCTTATATATGGACCAAATTCCTAAATTTAAACTGGCCCAAAGCATTGTGTCATGAAATCAATCATAAATGGCCCGCTGAAGACTATGAATCATGAATCAAAAAGACTATGGATCATTATTTTATGATTATAAAGTAATTTGTTCCGTCTGAAGTTGAAATAAAAAAGATAAAATGGAGAATGATTTGATTTGGATTAAAAGTCTGACATGATGCATTAATGGTGCGCCTTATAGTCCGGTGCGCCTTATATAAGGATAAAGTTTTAAAATGGGCCATTCATTGAAGGTGCGCCTTATAGTCCGGTGCGCCTTATAGGGCGGAAAATACGGTAGTATTGCCATTGATTTCACCCATAAGGACTGTTGTATTTTTACAGGTTTAGAAAAAGCAAAGTACTTTACTTACTTATTCAGTGAACATAAACAGCTGCTGCACTGAACTGTGGCCCAGCCAAACCAGCATTTCAACGTCATGGTCAAAGAGATGACAAATAGCAGAATTAAAACTCAATGACACTGAGAAAAAAGATGCATAAATGTCACCTGCGGCACAGCATCACTGCAAAATGGTAGGATGAAAGTCAAGTTGTGTTTACTGTGGGTTTCATTTTGTTAAATATGGGAAGAATAGCATCATCGTGAAACTGTGTGATCCCGTATGCTTTATCTGTGGTTTTGTCCTCCGCAAAAAAAAAAAAAAAAAATGGCTTCACTGTTCCAACAATTTTGAAGGTGATTTAATATGTGCTGTCTGTCTGCCTGTTTGTTTGTGCACACACCCCTACAAAACTATAGCCATTTTCTACTCACCTAGACTTGTCCTAAAATCGTATTTTTTTCCATTTTCTCCCTTTGTCATTCCTTATGGACTTATCACCGTGGTCTCAAGATTTGCTGTAAACGTAGATGCAAAAGAAGGCAAAGAGTGGTCGGATGATAAGGAATGGAAAGAGGCAAATAAAGAGTGCAAAGATGTAGAGACAAGCCGGCCATCATCCGTTATGAGCTCCCTCAGTTACAGAAAACGTCCCAACCTCAATTCTAAAGGGGACCAGCTGCTCAGTGTCCTGAAGGAAAATGCTGAGTTGGAGGATAATTTGACTTTACAAAAGTCTAAATCTAAAAGCACTGATGTTCAAGATGATACCCACTCAACCAGCTCCAGCAAGAAATCATGGGCAGCGGATGACATGGTTGACAGAGAATCTGTTATCTCCCAGGCCTATTCAGATGCCAACCGGTCCAGGAAAGGCATGGAAAGCTGTTGTAGTGACATTGACAAAGAATCAACCATTTCATTTATTCCACCAAGGCGGGCCTTGACTTGCCTTGGGTCAAGCCCAGAGGATGATGCAAAGTCTACTCTAAGATTGGGTTTCCCAAACACACTCGGACGTCATCAGAGCACGTCACACTTAGATGAGCGTGGCGGAAGGCGATCACTTTATGGCAGTGACCCTAGCAGCCCTTGTTTAAGCAAATGGTCTGGCGCTCGCAGTCCTGGTAGTGTCAGTCAAGCCGATTCCCATTTGTCACTTGCACGTAGATGCCGTCTGAGTGAGTTTGATCTTGATATGGATGATAGCAGAAGTGTGGCCTTCACTGAGAGGTCATTTTACAGCCACGCTTCCTCTGGACGCAGCATTTCCATGCCACCGCCACAAGCTCGATCAGCTGTAGGCGATGATCTCACAGATAACGCGGATATCAAAGCTGTAAGCCATCGTAACTACCTCGACCCAGACCTGGAAAAAGCCATCAATGAAGTATTAAGTTTCAAACCAATTCAATTTAAGCGTCGGAGCTTAGAAGACTCTGAGGCTGAGGAAGGAAAATCTAAAGACAATGCAGACAGTAAAGTTACTAGTCCTGGCAATAATCTTCAACGCTCTGCATCAGCTCTGAGCTCCATAAGACCGTCTCGCAACTCCAGCAGCTGTATTAGTCGCCGCAGTAAGAGCAAGGGTAAAGGCAAGAAGAAGAAGAAGCGAAGCCGTAGTTCTGTGTCTGAAAGTTCAAGTGACAATCGTAGTCACAGGAGCAGCTCTTCAAGGAGGTCCAAGAAGACCAAGAAAATGTCTAGAAAGAGGGAAAAATCACCATCATCATCAGGTTCAGAATCTGACTCAGGGTCTCAGTCAAGCTCCAGTGCTTCCACCATCTCCTACCGCAGCTTGAGCAGTGTGAAGGAAGTCCCATCTCAGAAGGCTGTCAACCCAGAAGAGGAAATAGATGGTGTGCCTCAAAGTGACTCCCAAACCCTCAACAAAAAGAATGACAAAAAGAGGAAGAAGAAGGTGGACAGCCTGATGATGAAGTACATGTATCGGCCGGATAGCGATTGAAGTCTGCAGTAGGTGTTTGCCTGGTATCAACACTTCTGAAAAAACAATTGACAGCATGGTGTGATCCAAACTTCGGCACATATAAAGCAGGGCATTGCATTTTGCACTTCTCGTTTGAGTTGAGAGTCACATAGCATGTTTGCACGATTTATTTTTCCAAATCTCCCTCTCATTTGCTAAACAGAAGTTGATAATTTGTCTGAGAGCAAGTTCTTAGCCATTATGCTCAGCATTTAATTCCTCCTGCAATTTCCTAATGCTCACTAGAAAAGGCCAAAAAACAACAACCTTTCACTCTTCTAGCACTACACAGAGACTGCACAACTGACAAAAATAAACCACACTTTGTACTAATTTAGCTGTTGTACAGTAATCCCTCGTTTATCGCAGATACTTGGTTCCAAGACCACCCACGATATGTGAAAATTTGTGAAGTAGTTTCACCCTTTTTTTAACATACCGTAATTTTCAGACTATAAGTCGCGGTTTTTTTCATAGTTTGGGTGGGGGGGCGACTTATACATGTTTTTTTTTCCCAAATCTTTACTTGATCATTAACACACCACTTACTTACAAGTATAGTTGACCACTTCACATGTTATTTTTAGTATAGTTGATCACTTCACATGCTTTGATATCTTTATCTTGAACATATTCAAAACATGACAAATAGAGAGAAAAAATCAAATAAAGTAATTAACACTTTAAAGCGCCATATCCTCTGGACATGTCCTCTGTCACCAGGATGACATAAAGGACGAGAAATGTGATCAATGGATTTAATGATTTGGAGTGACACAAATGGTTTGATACTATTGTTGTTTATGTGATAGTTATTTAAAATATAGTTTATATATCGTTGTATGGGCCTGTGGAATAATTTGAACTGCGGCGCGGCACACGGCATTGTTGACAAAGGACAATCGATGGATTTAATGAATTGGAGTGACACAGATGGTTTTATAAACGTGTTATTTATGTAATAGTTTTTTTGAATAACTGAATGTTACGTCAGGCCCGTTCTCAGCTCCTCGTTTGTGTTTGTCACGTTAGCATACCGAATCGTTTAAGCCTGTTGTTGCTCGTTCATGTCTGTTCTTGGTGTTGGATTTTGTCGAATAAATTGCCCCCCAAAATGCGACTTATACTCGGGAGCGACTTATATATGTTTTTTTTCACATTCTTGGTCATTTTATGGCTGGTGCGGCTTATACTCCGGAGCGACTTATAGTCCGAAAATTACGGTACATACATTGTTTGTGTATCAATAGGTGTATATTAAACCATATAAGTGCATGTTATCATTAGAACATAAATAATAGTTTCAAACACGTAAATACTATCTTAATACGTAATATAAATGACATGCAAAAAAAGAATGTATAAATAATATAAATATGATACGTGTGTGTGTGTGTCCGTGTTTCTGTGTGCGTGATGCGTGTTTCTGTGTGCATGTGTGTTCCTGTGTGCGTGCGTGTGTGTGTGTGTGTGTTTCTGTGTGCGTGCGTGTGTGTTGGTGACATGTATATGTGTAGTTAATATACATACTGTAAATGTTTTTAGAACTCCTCTATTATTCTATCAACTTTTTTATCACAAGGTACAAGTGTACATACTGTAAATATGTTTTTAGAACTCTGTTATTATTTTAAAAATATATATATCAAAAGTAGAATACTGTAAATATGTTTTTAGAAGTCTTATTATAACATTTGTTTTTATAAAAACGTACAAGTGTACATACTGCAATTGTGTGGACACTCCCTGCCTTCTGCTGGCGTGTGGGCAGCTTTTGTGCCATAATTCCTCAATTTAGATAGTTTATTTTGAATTTGTGAATGTTTTTTTAAATCCGCGATATACTGAAACTGCGATAATCGAACCGCGATGTAGCGAGGGATTACTGTATATGAAAATAAATTATTGTTTATCCATCAGTTTTTTTTAACCATTCTTACAAGGTATGGTGTTGTTTCCAGGTTTAACACATTGCATGGGTTTTTGGTGTCTTGGAGTGCAGATTTGAGACCTGAAGACCTAGACCTTTACAGTATGTTGGAGGATTCAGTTTCTCCAATGTGATTTTGAATACTCAATAGCCCCTTTTTCACACTGCGTCTCAGACAAATTGGCTCATGAAATGTCTAGTTGTAGACTGCATTTATTCGCCTCTATCTTGCAGAGTGCGCAGCCGTGAAGGCTTCGTTTGTTCAGATGATTAGATGCGCGGGATGCCAAATCAAGTGTCTGAAATAGCGAGGATTGCTTTTAAATAGGAAGCTTTACATGACGGTGAACCAGAACAAAAACAGCACGGAGAAAGCCAGCCTCGGCGACTAGTGTGAAAGGAGCTTGTTTCCGAAAGGGTTGAGGCACTGGTTCATTTTTCTCTACCCTCTATGCCTGTCAATAGTCTTAATCATTCAGGTCAATTAATTCTTAGGCCATTGAATCAATGGGAACTGGACTGCTCTGGCGGTCTTAAAAAACGTTCTTCATCAGTTCTTGCAAGTTACTGCACCAGCCTGCTCAAATGAGAGACACAACGTCTTCTAAGGCAGCCAGAACACTCCAGTTGAGATCAATTCAATACCCTGAGTAGGGATATTATTTAGGAAACTAAGAATCCTCCAACTTAACTTTTTTCATTGTCTTTTAAATCAAGCAGTGTATACAATATTGCTTGTCATATTGATTTCATTAACATTAACTTCTCAAATTTTGACCCCCTCCAGCCCCCCCGGCAGAAGGCGATACTGTGTCAGATCAGATGAAGAGGAGGCAGATGAAAAAGAAGATGCTGCCCAGGGTTCTGTGTACACTTCTAGATACAGATATAGCAATCAACTAAAAGATGGTGATGATGATGAACCTTAAGAGCCAGCATCTTTGTGTGTGCTGTGTTTAGCGCCACTTTCTGAAATACAGCTTTAGCCACTCGTCTTGCATGCAAAGTTGACCTCATTTGTTGTTGCTATTGCACACAGACACAGAACAACAGCAAACGTTAGGGGAAAACATTTTAATACGTTTGTGGTGTCACAACTTTGCGGCGTATCCTCTCAGGATTTGCTTAGTTTTTAAACTTAATGGTCTGTCCACACGGTGGCTTTGTTATCAACCGACTGGCTTCTTGTCATTGTCATTCAGCTCCCATCTTGGATGTAATTGAGCCAAAGTGTTTAGGATTGTCATGATAGTAGATTGTTTCTTTATCTCTTTGTCGCTTTGTATTTTCGTAAGATGTTTTGCCATAGCTCCGTGTATTGCCAAAAAGCTTTTGTTTCATGTAGACAGTTCTGTTGTTGCCAAATGATACTGATTCGCAAAATGCCTGCCACATACTTTTTTCTTCTTTAGTCTTTTCAGGGCTGGGTGTATTTGGTAGAAGTGGGCTCTTTCTACACTTGGCATGTGTGCAGTTGTGCCTTTTCATGGGCTGTTGCATTGCACACTGAAGACACTTTCATCTTCCTACTTTGTATGAATTTTGGTGGCTAATTTAGTTTTTAAAAGTGAGAGAAATTGCATCATGAACTCTCAAGGGGAAGCGATTGAATTCATTGTGTTATCTTTTTCACAAAGCGGACAAATAAAATTACATCCTACATGCTTTTTAACTCACATAATTTCTTGTGAGCGGGAGACCCACGATAGCTTCATCACTCATTTCATTTTATTTTCAATATGATTTGCTTTTCCTAACCAAAGGTCATTTAGTTGTTGGTTTCTTATTTTAACCTTTTATTATTATTATTATTATTATTATTATTATTATTATTATTATTATTATTATTATCCATCCATATTTTCAATATGATTTGCTTTTCCTAACCAAAGGTCATTTAGTTGTTGGTTTCTTATTTTAACCTTTTATAATTATTATTATTATTATTATCCATCCATCCATTTATCCATTTATTATTATTATTATTATTATCATTATTATTATTATTATTATTATTATTATTATTATTATTATTATTATTATTATTATTATTATTATTAAATATGAAACCAATGTCATTCAACACAGACTTAAAATTGCCATCATTTCGCATGTCAAAAATGAGGATACAATAAAAAACAATAATTGATGGGTTTAATATTTTAAAGAATTTTCTTTTAAACAAATTTTGAGATTTTCTTTAAGGTAAGTGCATTTGATAAAATGTCTAAGTTGTTAAAAAGAGTATTAGTATTTGTAATATCAAAACCATATGTTCTTCTGACTCTTGTGCCTGTCTTATGACATATCTGCTAATAATTTTAATCTGCCCAGGTTACAATTTTGGTGTTTGATAGATTGTCCTTCTTGTAGACCAGGGGTTTCAAACTAATTTTCGTCTATGGCCGCATCATAGTCATAGTTTTCTTCAGAAGGCCATTATCACTTTCAACCCAAATAAATGTATGAACGTCTCATATTATATACAGTATAGGCTACAAAACAAACTGATAAATAAGTAGTTTTGGAATCAGAGACTAGTAAGAACTGTTCAAAATTTTAAAAAGATGAATGGTAATAAGAATTGCTAGAAACACCTCTATTTTTCAAAAGTGAAGACAATTTGCAAATTTAGTATTGATCCAAAGGTGATGCGCAATTTGTTTTCGCCAACTATAATTACTTGGTCCGCGGACCAAAGTTTGGGTGACATCTCATTCAATTTTGGGCAATGATGACTAATTCTTTCTTAGGTCCGCAGTGTCTTCTTTTGTTCAGCAGACAAAGTTTGAGTTGTAAAAATTGTGTTAAAATTTATTTCAAATTATTTGATTAGGCCAATTGCAATTTATTATGTTAGTGCAATGTTGGCATGCCATTTGTTGACAATGGGTAACAATGTTGAGCCTTACCAATGTTATTGTTCTGAGTATACTGTACTATTTAGAATATAAATTCACTTTAATACTCTGTTAAGTTTGTTTGAGGCTTGTTTGCCAAGTTGTTTCAAACTTTTGCTCATCTTTCCATGCTAAACAGCAAACAAAACTGAAAACATAATCATGTTGAATTAATGTGTAGAATTTCCTTGTTGGTGATGTGTACAGCAGTTTAGTAATCCATATTAACTTAAAAATTATATTTTGGATGAGAAAAGAATAAGGACAGCTAAACATGAGGAAAAAGAAAACAGATTATTGTAGAAATCCTTTTTAAAAGTTAAAAAAAAAGTTAAAGTCCAAATGATCGTCACACGCACATCTGGGTGTGGTGAAATTTGTCCTCTACATTTAACCCATCCCCATGTGATTTTGATCGATCCCCTGGGGGAGAGGGGAGCAATGAGCAGCAGCGGTGCCGCACTTGGGAATCATTTGGTGATCTAACCTCCCAATTCCAACCCTTAATGCTGAGTGCCAAGCAGGGAGGCAATGGGTCCCATTTTTCCAGTCTTTGGTATGACCCGGCCGGGGTTTGAACCCACAACCTTCCAGTCTTTGTAAGCTCATGTCTCTGTTTTTATTCTCTATGCAGATAACATGCATTCATGTTCTTCACTCCAGTATGCGGAATCAGGCTGCATCACAAAAGAGCAAATATAACTTTAGTGAATGGACACACTATTTATATATACAGTACATGTGTATGATTTATGTTAGTTTTGAAAATAGTTTATTTTCATATTGAACAAATTGACCTCTTATAAATTTTTGCCTTACAGTTTAATATATTGTAAATAAACTATGGTGTTTGTTTTGAAATGCCTTCACACTTCAGAATTTGTACTTGTGTTATTTCATTGCATCTTCTTGACATTTCCATTTGTTCCCTGACAGTTATATTGCAAGACACATCCAGATTAAACTAAAAGTGCAAATGACCTTTATGCTGTTGTAATGCATCCTGTATTTAGAAAGGTAATCAAAATTGACCCTGGAAAGACTTATACTGGACATGACATTAATATTCGTGATTTAATAAAATTTGCATTTGGAAATTAACCAGTTCATAGTATAGCCTACTCTGCCAAGATAGCTGAAATGGGCTCCAGCATACCTGCAGGCCAAGTGAGGATAAGTGGTACTGAAGATGATTTCATCCAGTTATCCCAATCATTGGGGAAAATTACTCAAAATCAAAATGGTGTATTTCACAAACAATACTAATACTAGTTCAATACAGAAACAAATACCAGGTATGTAGGTGTGAGTAAGAATTAATGCCGTAATTTTCGGACTATAAGTCGCTCCGGAGTATAAGTCGCACCAGCCATAGAATGCCCAAAAATGTGGAAAAGAAACATATATAAGTCGCTTCGGAGTATAAGTCGCATTTTGGGGGGCAATTTATTCGACAAAATCCAACACCAAGAACAGACATGAACGAGCAACAACAGGCTTGACAAACGTGACAAACACAAACGAGGAGCTGAGAATGGGCCTGACGTAACATAAAACATTTAAAAAAAACTATTACATAAATAACACGTTTATAAAACCATCTGTGTCACTCCAATTCATTAAATCCATCGATCGTCCTTTGTCAACAATGCCCTGTGCCGCGCCGCAGTTCAAATTATTCCACAGGCCCATACAACGATATATAAACTATATTTTAAATAACTATCACATACCGTTTTTTTCCGTGTATAATGCGCCCCCATGTATAATACGCACCCTAAAAATGGCATGTTGATGCTGGAAAAAAGCCTGTACCCATGTATAATACGCACCCAATTTTCTTTTTTTTTTTTTTTTTTAAGTCCCAATGATCGTCACACATGCAGGGAGGCAATGGGTCCTATTTTTATAGTCTTTGGTATGGTCTTAACTAGGCTGGATGTATTTTTTTTTTTTGTTGGCGTTGATTTCTCCGACTGCCCGTGAAGGCACCACCGCGTTCAGTGCGGACGTGTGAAAAAAGCGTGCGGATGTGAAAAAGGCGCCTCTGTATGGGAGAGACGTTGAAGAGGAATAAAAACACCCTTGGAAACCAAAACTTGCCCCTCGTCGTGACTCGGAGCCGCAACAAATGTTTCGGATTTGTGTAGGGTACATTGTGACAGCAAACGAGCAGGTGATCGAGCAAGCGTCTGATACGAGAGCATTGCGGTCGTATGGAGCGTGTTTGAAGTGAACAGCAGAGACGAAAGGAACAAGGCAAAGTGTTGTGAAATAAAATATTATCTGTAATACCCATTTTGTTATTTGCTGATTGAAACTGCTAATTAAACTGTGAATTGAAACTACCTTTTTTTCCATGTATAATGCGCAAAATTTAACTAATTTATTGTCCTCAAATCTGGAGTGCGCATTATAAATGGGTACAATTTAAAAAAAAAAATTTTTTTTTTGAACAAAATCATGGTACAACAATTTTTGAAGAAAATCTTGTCACGGATGGAGTGTGGAAAGGAGCAGGGCAACCAAGTGCAGCTTGGACCAGGGTTCATTGGAGGAACTCAAAACACAGACTTGGTAAACTAACATAACTTTCTAACAAAACCAAAAACAGGACTGACCGACAAAGACGTGGAACAAAAAGACAGAGAGAGAGAGACAGACTTTGTCATTTTGTAAACACTCGGTGCACACAAAACGAAATTTCGTTGCATACGGCTCTCAACAAAGGAATGAAATTTCGGCTGGATAAAAAGTGACGTTTTTATATAAATATGAAATAAGATAAGATAAATAAGATAAATATAAAGTGCAGCAATGAAGGAAACAAAAACAGTATTTACAAAGTGCGCAGGGGAATGCTAAGTTGACTGTTCAACAGTCTGACGACAGTAGGGAAAAAACTATTGCAGAACCTGGTGGACCTGCAGCGGATGCTGCAAAACCTCTTCCCAGAGGGTAGCAGGGAGAACAGTCCTTGGTGGGACTGACAGGCTGACATTACCAAAGACAGGAACAGAAACCTGTGTTATTGTCAAATATTGTTTGTTTTTTAATCTCCATCGCGGACTGGACGTCATACGGAGGCAGTATCACTGCGCATGCGCACTATGGATCCGATGCGAATAGTCCTCTTCTCTTCTTGACTGACAATGAATGTGATAGTTTAATACAATCAGCAAATAACAAAATGCGTATTACAGGTAATATTTTATTTCACAACACTTTGCCTTGTTCCTTTCTTCTCTGCTGTTCACTTCAAACACGCTCCATGCGACCGCAATGCTCTCGTATCAGACGCTTGCTCGATCACCTGCTCGTTTGCTGTCTGTCACAATGTACCCTACACAAATTTGTTGCGGCTCCGAGTCACGACGAGGGGCATGTTTTGGTTTCCAAGGGTGTTTTTATTCCTCTTCAACGTCTCTCCCATACAGAGCCGCCTCTTTCCCGTGCGCGCACGGAGCGCGGTGGTGCGTTTACGGGCAGTCGGAGAAATCAACGCCAACAAAAAAAATTACATCCAGCCTAGTTAAGACCATACCAAAGACTATAAAAATGGGACCCATTGCCTTCCTGCGTGTGTGACGATCATTGGGACTAAAAAAAAAAAAAAATTTTAAAAATTCATAAAAATTGGGTGCGTATTATACATGGGTACAGGCTTTTTTCCAGCATCAGCATGCCATTTTTAGGGTGCGTATTATACATGGGGGCGCACTATACACGGAAAAAAACGGTAATAGGAAGAAAACTGAACTCTCGCTCTTTATATAGCTGACGTGTCTTGCGCATCCGTTCTGCGCATCGGATCCATAGTGCGCATGCGCAGTGATACTGCCTCGGTATGACATCCGGTCCGTGATGGAGATTAAAAAACAAACAATATTTGACAATAACACACCATCAAGGATTGCACCATCGCATCAAACGATGGGTCGTCAATTGTGAATTTTACAGACTAAGTGTGTTGGGCAGGATGGCTGAATGCGATGCGCGATTGACAACAAACAAGAAGAGAGGTGATTTCAAGTTTTATTTCGAGGGAGATTTGTCATGTCTCGTCCCCAGTTTTGCTATGTGTCTAGGTTGCCATAGTTTCTGTTCGCGTCGCCCCTCCCTTCCTGTGTCACCTCAATCAATGTAACGTGTTTTGTATTTAAGTCCTGTCTGCCCCTCGCTCACCGTCGGATGATGTCATGATGTCTGTTTGGTTTCTGTTCCTGTCTTTGGTAATGTCACCCTGTCTTTTTGTTCCAAGTCTTTGTCGGTCAGTCCTGTTGTTGGTTTTGTTGTACCATGACTTCAAAAAAAAAAAAAAAAAATTAAAAAGAACTTTTTTTTAAAAAAAATTGAACCCATGTATAATGCGCACCCCAGATTTTAGGACAATAAATTAGTTAAATTTTGCGCATTATACACGGAAAAAAACGGTAAACAACAATATTATCAAACCATTTGTGTCACTCCAAATCATTAAATCCATTGATCAAATTTCTCGTCCTTTATGTCATCCTGGTGACAGAGGACATGTCCAGAGGATATGTCACTTTAAAGTGTTAATTACTTTATTGGATTTTTTCTCTCTATTTTTCATGTTTTGAATATGTTCAAGATAAAGATATCAAAGCATGTGAAGTGATCAACTATACTAAACATAACATGTGAAGTGATCAACTATACTTGTAACTAAGTGATGTGTTAATGATCAAGTAAAAGTTTGTGAAAAAAACATATCTAAGTCGCTCCTGAGTACAAGTCGCCCCCCCCACCCAAACTATGAAAAAAAACGCGATTTATAGTCTGAAAATTACGGTAAGTGTATGCAGTGCATGAATGGGAATGGCTGAGTGGGTGTGAAGGTGTTGTCATTTGTGAATCAAAGAGAACTGAAACACACAATGAAGACAAACCCAAACGTGTTACCTGTTGTGGCCAGTAGAGAAGGGCCGTGACACCCCCCTCCTTAAAATGAGGGTACTACTCATCTAAATGTGGCTACTTACATAAAACAACCAAAAGAATACCCGGACATACAACGCCATCCGCATCCTTCCATCAGCTGCCTGTACATCAACCCAGCAACCCTGGCACCTGGGGAGCACTTTAAGAGTAGAGGAATAGGCTGTGCGACAAAAACGAGCAGAAACACCTCAGGCTAAAGGACCACGGGAAAGAGCATCCGCCACAAGGTTGTCTTTACCACTGATGTGTCTGATGACCAGGTTGTATGGTTGTAAAAATAAAGCCCAACGCATGAGGTGCTGGTTGGGATTTTGCAGAAACTTCAACAAGGTCAGGGCATTGTGGTCAGTGAATACAGTCAATGAGTCGAACCTGAACCTACATAGACCTCAAAGTGCTGTAAAGTCCAGATGAGACTCAAAGCCTCCTTTTCAATTACAGAATAATTAAATTGATTTGTATTAAATTTCCGGGAGAAGAAACTTACAGGGCACTCCAAATGATCTTACCGTAATCTTCGGACTGTAAGTCGCGGTTTTCTTCATAGTTTGGGTGGGGGGGCGACTTATAATAAGGAGCGACTTATATGTGTATTTTTTTCAAAAAACTTCAACAAAAAAAATAAATACCGTTTTTTTCCATGTATAATGCGCCCCCATGTATAATACGCACCCTAAAAATGGCATGTTGATGCTGGAAAAAAGCCTGTACCCATGTATAATACGCACCCAAATTTTGACTCCTACTTAAGTCCGTGAACGTAAAATTATTTCAGAAAAAAGATCATCTTTGGGAACAACCGGGTGTTATTCTGCCGGTCAGTATCACTGCGCATGCGCTAGCACAGTGGTCCCCAACCTTTTTTGCGCCACGGACCGGTTACATGTCAGAAATATTTTCGCGGACCGGCATTTTATAAATAAATAATACATTTATATAAATAAATAAATAATACATTTTTAATAAATATATAAATACGATGAAATAAAAGGATACGACTGACATAAAAACTAAAACTAGAAAAATAAAACTCACCATTACGTTGAATTAGTGGGAGCACTGAGTTTGTTTCTCAGAAACGAGCCGGCCCCATCTAGACGTAATCGGAGACAATGACACCCGAAGTGATTAAGGTTTGTCTTTTATTGCAGGATGCTTGGTCTCCATGTGTTGAAGCAGTTTTGAATGCTTCATTGCCTGGTTAGTTAGCCTGTCGCCACATATTAGCTTTGCGGGCTCGACTGGGGAAACATGTCACGTGACCGGGACGAGTGTCTTCACCTCAATTAATTGATCGTCGATAAAAAAAAAAAAAAGAAAATTCTGTGCGGCTTGGCGGCCCGGTACCAAGTGACCCACGGACTGGTACCGGTCCGCGGCCCGGTGGTTGGGGACCACTGCGCTAGCATACTCAATAGCGAAGAAATGTTTCGGATTGTGAAGGGTACATTGTGACAGCAAACGAGCAGGTGATCTAGCAAGCGTCTGGTACGAGAGCATTGTGTTCGTATGGAGTGTGTTTGAAGTGAACAGCAGAGAAGAAAGCGCATCTGTAATGGAGGCCTCCGTATGATATGCAGATCTAAAAAAAAAATAATATTTTTTTTTTGTACCCATGTATAATGCGCACCCCAGATTTTAGGACAATAAATTAGTTAAATTTTGCGCATTATACATGGAAAAAAACAGTAAGTGAAACCACGATAAACGAACCGCAATGTAGCAAGTCATTACTGTAATTTGAATTTCAAGTGACGTTAGCAGCGCGACGTCGCGTCAGCAGCGCGACGCGGCGTGGCGGTTGTTTACATAAAGGACAAAGATTGACTCGACGGAGCTCTCTTTCACTTCCGTGGATTGAAGTCGGGGGCCGGCGCTCGGCCGGGTGGCTGTCCAGGGACGGTGGATGGGGCTCGGACAATGCTTTTACGCATGCCCGGTCCTACTCTACCGAGCTGTCTTTCACCTCCGTGGATGGAAGTCGAGGGCCGGCGCTCGGCCGGGTGGCTGTCCGGAGACGGTGGCTGGGGCTCGGTCATGGCTTCTACGCACGCCCGGTCCTATTCTATGGAGCTCTCTTCCACTTCCGTTGCTCGAAGTCCACGCCGCCACACGCCTGTAAGTTTGTTCTGTTAAATAAAGAGCCGTCTACCAAACCCACGTCTTTCCTTGAACTTTGTTAACGCAACAATATACGTAGTTATATAGTAGATCGGTGGAATAACAACGAGGCTGACGTCAGGGCGCACGCGCGGCGATGTTGACAAAGGACGAGGAATTTGATCGATGGATTTAATGATTGAGAGTGCACAGATGGTTTGATAACATTATTGCTAATATAAAGTTATTTGATATATCATTTATATATCGTTATATGGACCTGTGGAATATTTTGAAGTGCAAGAGCCGTCAGCGGCGCGCACAGATTGTTGACAAAGGACGATTGATGGATTCAATGAATTGGAGTGACACAGATGGTTTTATTAACGTCAAAGTCAAAGTCAGCTTTATTGTCAATCTCTTCACATGTCAAGACACACAAAGAAACCTATCCCACGGTGACGAGACATATTACACGATAGACATACAAGTAAACGACACAATATAAAAACAAGAAGGCACAAACAATAAATAATAAGAATGATGAATAAATAATAAATAAACAGATAACACAATAAATAAGAGAAGCAAAACGGAGCCAGTGTGCACACAGCAGACAGTAAGCGTAGCGCAAAAGTTCAGGACGCTACGCAGAAAGGGGAAGCGAGTTCAGGATCAGCCTGGAGTATGAAGCTGTTGTTGAGTCTGGTGGTGCGGGAGCGCTTTTTGAATAACTCTGAATTTTACGTCAGGGCCGTTCTCAGCTCTTAGTTTGTGTTTGTCACGTTAGCATACCTATCGTTTAGCCTGTTGTTGCTCGTTCATGACTGTTCTTGGTGTTGGATTTTGCCGAATAAATCGCCCCCCAAAATGCGATTTATACTCCGGAGCGACTTATATATATATATTTTTCACTTTTTTGGGCATTTTATGGCTGATGCGACTTGTACTCCGGAGCGATTTATAGTCCAAAGATTACGGTAATTGTTCTGTAAAAGTACAGCACCTGCCCCAATTTGACTGGCATCCACCTGTACTTTAAAGGGCCTACTAAAATCTGGTGCTGCCAACACCGGACCGGAACACAAGACCATCCATCTTTAACAAAATCAAAGGTCTCCTGACTGGGTGGAACAGAAAAACTCAACCTTGGCCTTCCACAGGTTGGTAAGAGAGGCAACTACCATAGAAAAGTTCTTACAGAAGGAACGGTAGTAACCAGCCGTCCCAAGGAAGCGCATCAGCTCCTTAGCAGTAGTCACAGGAAGAAACTGCTTTACCGCTAATACTTTAGACTCCACGGGACGGACAAAACCTTGACCCACCACTTTACCAAGATAGGTGACTGTGGCTCTGGCAAACTCACACTTTGCCAAGTTTACCATCAAACAAGGCGTGCACTCTTTGGACATGCTCCAGACCAGAGACCTCACGGTTCATCAACCTCTGAAAGGTGTCGCGAGCATTCCGCAGTCCGAAAGACATCACTGTGAATGAAAACAAGCCAGAGGGTGTCGTAAAAGCAGCAATCTCTCGTGGCCGTTGAGAAAGTGGAACCTGCCAGTACCCTTTCAAAAGACCAAACCTTCTCACATACTTTGCAGACCTAACCTGATCAATACAGTCCTCCATCCTAGGCAGAGGATAGAGATACACTTTTGTGATACTATTTCTTTTCAGTAATCCGTACATGGTTGAAAAGTAGATTCAGTTTTTTTAACCAACAAACAAGGTGAAGCCCAATTCGAAATTTGATGGTTCTGCAATGTTATAATATTACTGCATTTAACATATACTGTACCTCAGTGTCCAACTGTCGCTTCTCCTCCTCAGAAGCCCTATAAAATCTTTGTTTATTTAATAGGCTTAGTATCTCCAATGTCTGTCATGTTCAATGAAATTACTTTGAGTCAGAGTATCAGAAAATAAAGCTGAGCAAGAAGCAAAGACAGCGTCTGGTGAAAACCCTCTAATGTTCCTTGACTGAGCATGACACACTGTCGACTCATTATGTTTAACTTTTAACTGTTCCAAAATCTGAGCAAACATTTTGGAAGTAAAATTTGAACCCTGATCTGAGTCAAAGCTTTAACTATAGACTCGGTGGTGATGGTATGCAAAGGAAAGTCAGCAGAATTTCTAGTATCTTGACACATTACTGTAATTATGACCTGATTTAGAACGTGGTAAAGGCCCAACACAGTGATAAGATGCTCAAATGGGTAACCCATTATCGGTATCAGATACAAGGGTGCTGGTTTAACAATTTGATTAGGTTTACTAGTAACCTGACAAGTATGACACGTTTTAATAAACTTGGCTATATCCCTGTTTAAGCGTGGCCAGAAAAAAAATATGCAAGACCCTGTCATAGGTTTACCATGCACACAAATGACCCGCCACATCACCATGCGAAGTCTGGAGGACTTTACCACGCAAGGAGGAAGATATGACTGGAAAACAGTTTCTCTCAAACCTTGATCATTATGTGCAACATTTCCTAACCAACAGTCCATCAAGAAGGAAACAACATTGAGAACGATCCTTTACTTGTAGGAAATTCTTTTGTTCAGACAAGAAAAATGTTTAAGGTGTTACCTGCTGACAGGTTCGACTCACCCCAGTCTTTTCCAGATGCATCATCCGACGTGCTGATTACGTGTCATTTATCGGCTGGCCGGCTCGGCGGACCTGTCAAAGTCCACCGAGCAGGCCCTCCCCCGCCTTTAGGTGGTCCTCGGAGAAGGGAATCCTAGGTGTGTGATAGGGTGTATGCCCCCTCATCTCGGTTGATGGTCCCGCTTGCTCGCTTCCTGATTTCTATGGCCTCTTTGATCCATCGCTTTACTTTGCTTGGTTCTGATATGATTTTTTTCTCCCGGCCCAGTCCATGATGTGGTTGTTTCTTCTGCAGTGATCTGTGATAGCTGATTTGCTACATATAATTAGAAGACATAATGAATCTCGTCGAAATAATGATCCCTTACTGCTATTTCAGGAACCACACAAAATGTCAACCAAAGATGTCACTTTTTTGTTCTGCTATTAGGGCCTCCCTAGAATTTGTCTAGCTTCCAATTGAAAGATCAGTTCGCAATGTTTGGGCCGGTTCTCGGCTGCCTTAAGCCGAGAAACAGTACGAGTAGTGACACAATCTGGGAACACAACAGCAGAGGGCACGGATAACTCCTTGAAAATGTTAGGCTTGTCATTGGCCCACACTTTTCCACCCGCCAGATCATTAACCAGAATCATGTGGACACCAACCACTGGTAACCTCGGTCTGCCACCAACCGCAACATCACCCTTGACCAAACCACACACCAGATTAACTTTATGTAAAGGAGATGAAAAAGGAACTAAACCCATTCCACGGATCAGAACACACCTTCTGACTGGTTAGAAAATGGCAACACGTCTCTAAAATAAAAGAATCTAAAGCTGCGGTGTCCCTCAAAATTTTAGCTGGCACCTGTTGATTCCCATCTAACAAAACACAACACCATCTGAAATCAAGGGTGTAAAATCACCCTGGGTAGATTCAAAACCAGCCTCACTCTGTTGGTGGTAGAGCTCATCCTGGTGAACAGGTGTTGTAACAGGACTTGGACTGGAGCTCAAACACGCTCCATGCGACCGCAATGCTCTCGTCTCAGACAAGGCTTGCTCGATCACCTGCTCGTTTGCTGTCCCGTGCGCGCACGGAGCGCGGTGGTGCGTTTACGGGCAGTCGGAGAAATCAACGCCAACAAAAAAAATTACATCCAGCCTAGTTAAGACCATACCAAAGACTATAAAAATGGGACCCATTGCCTCCCTGCGTGTATGACGATCATTGGGACTTAAAAAAAAAATAAAATAAAATAAAATTAAAAAAAAAATAATAAAAAATTTTTTGTATAATGCGCACCCCAGATTTTAGGACAATAAATTAGTTACATTTTGCGCACTATACACGGAAAAAACGGTACCTCGTCGATTCACCATCTCCGTACACTGGAAAGGACCTTAAGGCATACAAGAGTCTGGATGCCTACAAGTATTTTACAGCAGGTTTTGTGCATGATGGGCTGATATGGCAGATTCCAAACAAGAATCGATTTCTTCTCATGACCAAGGTAAGGAAAAAGCACACACAGAAGAGCCAGGAGAGGAGGGCACACGCCTACTGTCTGTTTACAAATCCGCGTGGCAGTAACAGTGTGATTGTGAGAAAACTACTGAAGTGATTCTAATGAAAACTCACATTGTTAAGCTTTTTTTTATTACAAAAGGCCTCTTGTTCAAAAATGCTTTTAATTAAAAAAAACTGTTTTACAAACTTCATATTGAAATTTTCCAATTTTTCTTTGCATTACATAATTTCAAAAAACTACAATAGACTTAGTGAAACAGTTTTTTAATTAAGCATTTTTGAACAGGAGGCTTTTTGTAATAAAAGATTAGCCTGAAAATTGATTGTGTTTAGTTTGAGGATGTGACCAAAAAATATCAAAAATTGCTTTGTAAAAAACTGTTTCCAGGAGCTTCATATTGAAATCTGAGAAAGTAATTCCTACAATAAAACATTACATAATTTCCAACTATTCAGAGCTTATGCAACAATTTCTACAAAAATACTTTTTAGAATTCATGCTTGATAATTCCTTTTGGTCTCTTGCTCAAAATGAACCAGGTTTAAATTTTCAAGCTAATTTGATGAATGATTCATGAGAAAATTTACCAAATGCCAGGTAAAATATGCATAAATGGACAGTAAGAGGTCTAGCCTTGTATATTGTATCCAAATTAGGGACTGATAATAATATAAGGTATGTCATATCTGTTTCAGGTAAAACACTCTCAATGGATGAATGATCTTCCCCTCAGACCTTGGGTAGCAATAGCGAAAGATGGTCAGATCCTGTGCTGCCACTGTACCTGCATGGCTGGATTGGGTGAAACATGTTCACATTTAGCAGCATCCCTGTTCGCCCTGGAGACATTAATACGTATGAAGACGGCCACTTCATGCACATCACTACCTTGTCAGTGGCTGAAACCATCAGCATCGCACATAGAATATGCTGAAGGATACAATATCGATTTTGCCCGTCCAGCCCAGAAACGAAAGTCAGAAGTTTCAACTCCTGAGGAAAGTGCTGCGAGAAAACTGCTGAATGTTCCTCCACCAACTGAAGAGCAGAAAGCTGCCTTTTACAAGGCTTTGTCTGAATCTGGTGGAAGACCAGCAATTTTTAGCATTGTCCCTGACTATGCTGACAACTTTGTGCCAAGGGCAGTGAAGCGAAAGCTTCCTGTACCTCTCTCACAGTTGTACATGTACAGCGTTTCAAACTGGCCTTCAGTTCATCAAGTTCTGCACGCAGATTTTTACACTCTGCAGTGAGGGAATCCATTGCTTCTCCAGTGATATCCGTCTGTGTGGCAGTAGTCACCATGCCTTCTTTTCGAATCTCAGCGTGCACCACATTTGATCATTTTCACAAGGGACAGACTGGAAAATATTGACAAGTGCTGCTGCTGCTGCCAATGCCCTCTCGCGGTCTCTCTTGCGCTGCTTGAGATTTTGTCTTCTCTCAAAGATCTTCATTGAACATTTGAGTTTTCGTTTGTGAGGTGACTGGGTATGCTTAAATATACTTGGCACATAGTCTGGGGATAGTGGATCTTCGCTTTTTGCACCTGAAACAATTAAACAATCACATTATTCATAATGACTCCCATAAATAATTAAGCACGTTGTTGAAGGGGATATACCCAGTTCAATTTGTTTCGTAATGGCATTTCATAACTTGACATTTTAAAAAAACTGAATAGAGTGAAATCATTCAGATACTGTACCTGTCTGTTCAAGTTGCTACCATTTTTATTTTTTGTTTATTTTTGCATGATGCCTCATCTGATTGGCTTGAAAACTTAACCAATAAAAACGTTAACCTTGTGTCAATGGCTTGAAAACTTTACCAATGTAGATTTTACCTTGTGCCAAATGAAGTAACAAAAAGCCTCTTGTTCAAAAATGCTTCATTAAAAAAAAAACAAGGTTCATAATTTTTTTTGAAATTTCCTAATGCATTCACTCATGAGAATTAATTGTTCAATTCCAATATGAAGTTCAATATTTACATTGATAAAGTCTTCAAGCCAATCAAATGAAGCATCATGAAAAAATAAACAAAAAATAAAAACGGGGGGGGTGAACGGAAGAAATCATCCCATTCCCTACTTGCTGCTCATGCTGCCTTTCTAAAAATGCACCCAGCATTTTCAACAATCATATTTGTATCATCCCATATTGTATTATTTCACATTTTGTGAAACAAATCTGGCGTGAATAGTTTGTTTAAATACCTGATATGAAGTGCTCATTGCATATCCTTGTGTAAATCGTAGGTTTCCATCGTTCACGACGAATCGCCGCGATCCATTTATTGCGTTTTTTGATGTTTGCCGGAAATCTATAGAAGCTAAGATTTGGTTTATCGCCTCATCTATTGCTACATCCAACAGCACAGCAGGTTTCCGGCATTTTCAAGCTCAAATAGCAGCAGATGTACCAAGAAAGCGTGTGTGAGTCGTTGACCGGCACTGAACTGGTGACCGGCAATATGGCCGCCAAGCTAATGAGCGTGGCTGATGACGTCAGCTGAAAAGCCTCTATTGCCACTTCTAAACCTTTCCAGTTCCAACTGCATTTGCAATAGCTCCCTTTGCTGCTCAAAAGTCAACATGACTGGGCTAGGCTAAAAAGCCGCCCCCGTACTGGCAACAGACTGAAAGAGAACACCAGCTTCCCAAAGACCTTTTTTTTAATGAACCCCTAACGGTTTCCTTTAACTTTCTATCTACTGTAATTTTCGGACTATAAGTCGCACCGGAGTATAAGTCGCACCAGCCATAAAATGCCCAAAAAAGTGAAAAAAAAACATATATATGTATATAAGTCGCTCCTGAGTATAAGTCGCCCCCCCCACCCAAACTATGAAAAAAAAACGCGATTTATAGTCCGAAAGTTACAGTACTATACAAATTTTGTAATGCTCAGGAATCTCCAATAACTGTTCCTCTGTGCACAATTCTAAAGCCAACTCTAAAGGCGACTGAACAAAACTAGCCAAAATGGAGGACAGCATGTCAGAAAAACCAACCAAATTACGTAGACAACTTTCAAACTCACCTGTAAATGGGTTATTGGTAAGGAGCTCCACCCCACTAAACTCAAGAAAAAGCTAACTAACAATCTGGTGAGAGGTCTTTAATCACCAGTGACCCTAGAGGCCACTGCACCAATGGGGCATGCAACCACCCACAGGATCCCACAGATGTGAACCCGAGCCGACGAAAGGGGAGGAGGGATTGCGAAGCTCTCCCCACCGAGCTGCCGCCTACAAAAACATCACGAGCTACCTATTGTGACCTGCTGATAATCCTGACAGGGGAGGACTACCCCCAGGCTAAATCCAATACCAGGCCCAGATGTGAGCTTCTAACCAAAGTAGCACCTGTTTGTCGTGCAAATTTGTGATGACGCAGAAGTCACACAGATTTCCTGGTATGTAATTTGTTGCAAGTTCATGCATTGTGTTGGTTTTAATCTTTGAACAAGGTGATGTTCATCCTCGGCTCATTTTGTGCACTAGTAAAAAAAAAAATCTGTCTTGAATTTGAATTTTTTTTTTTTTTATTTTGACTAAAGTTCAGTGAATGCGCATATGAAACTCGTGGGGTTCGGTATCTCCAACAAGGTTAAGAACCACTGATTTAGAAAGAGTTAAGACCATTTTACACACGAATACGCGCGCACACACACACACACCTACATACACACGCGCACGCACACACACACACACACACACACAAAACTGAGCCAGAAGTTAATAGATACATGAACTTGCCACTCAACACCTAGCAGAGTGGCGCTGTGCGAATGGGCTTCCAACACTGATTCCCTGCTGCTGTACAACCCCAAGGAACCCACAACCTTCTTCTCTGCACACTGCACACCACCACCAACCCGGACCTGGCCTTCACCATTTGCCGCAGCAACGACCCAAGACCGGAGAGGCGTGTCCTTGACAGGTTCCCCCGCTCACACCACCGACCTTCCATCATCAAAGTTCCATCACTGGTTGAACCGGTGCCAGGGAAGCCTGTGAAGAGATGGAATTTCCGAAAAGCCAACTGGGAGTCGTATGCTGAGGAGACAGAAAGAAGGTCAGCCGGCCTGCCAGACCCAGAGTCCACAAATGTGGATTCAGCCTATGAGGCCACTGCCAGGTTCTCTTGCGTGCGGCAAAGAAGACCATCCCACGTGGGTATAACAGGAACTACATCCCAGGCTGGGATGAGGAGTGTAGCCGCCTCCTGAGTGAACACCAGAGAGCCAGCTCCAGAGAAGAGGTGGACGCAACGGCAGCAGCACTGCTTGAAAAGCTGGACGCCACCCGCAAGGTGAGATGGACAGAAGTCGTTGAATCGATCGACTTCACCCATTCCAGCCGCAAGGCGTGGCAGACCATCAACCAGCTTTCAGGCAGAAATACATCAGCCCACAGATGCCCAGTCACTGCAGATGCAATGGCCAGCCAACTCCTGAAGAATGGTCGCTTCCCGAATGCAGACAAAGACTTTGCACGACTGATATCGCGTGAGGTGTCTTGTATCTCAAGAGCGGCCAACGTCGATTCCAGTCTCTCGGGAGCCTTTACAGCAGAGGAACTCAGTGAGGCCATAAGCAAGCTCAAGCCGGGCAAATCCCCGGGCCTTGACAACATCCACCCGGAGTTCGTCATCCACCAGGGCCCAACAACATCTACATGGCTTAGTGCTTTCTTCACATCATGCTACCGGAGGTTAAAGCTCCCGAAGATCTGGCGCAGGGCCTCTGTGATAGCTCTGCTGAAGCCAAATAAAGATGCGGAGGACCCCAAGTCATACAGGCCCATCTCACTGCTGAGTGCCATTGAGGAGTATACTGACTCTGTTTCCTCCTACATCAGGAAGTGCATTGATGATGTGACTCTCTCAAAATCCATCGTCACTCGGGCTAACCGGAAGCCATGGCTGACAGGGGCTGTCTTCAGGCTGCTGAGGGCCAGGGACAAAGCCTTTAGAGCAGGGCATGAGGCTGGCTTGAGGACTGCGAGGGCCGACCTGTCCCGGGGCATCAAAGAAGCAAAGAGGGCGTTCTCGTGCAAAATTACCGCCCACTTCAAGGACAGCAGGGACGCACGGAGCCTTTGGCAAGGCATTCAGACCATCACGGATTACAAGCCCGCGCCGCAGAGCTGTGAAGGCGACGTCCGTCTGCTCAATGACCTCAACCGCTTCTTTGCTCGCTTCGACGCTCAGAACAGCACTTGCCCGCTGAAGGCCACTCCCCCTTCACACGAGCTGCCCCTGTGCCTCTCCGCCGACAGCGTGAGGAGGGCGCTTGCCGCTATCAACATCCGTAAGGCGGCGGGCCCTGACAACATCCCGGGTCGGGCGCTGAAGGACTGCGCTGGTGAGCTGACGGATGTCTTCACGGACATCTTTAACACTTCCCTGCAGCAGGCCATCGTCCCGTCGTGTTTCAAAGCTGCCACCATCGTACCTGTGCCGAAGACACCCGCTCCGTCCTGCTTCAATGACTACCGCCCCGTGGCACTTACGCCCATCATCATGAAGTGCTTTGAGCGGCTTGTCATGGAGCACATCCGATCCGTTCTCCCCCCCACCATTGACCCCTTCCAGTTTGCATACCGAGCCAAACGGTCTTCTGAGGATGCCATCTGCTCTGCCCTCCATTCGGCCCTCACCCACCTGGAGAGGAGGGACTCGTATGTGAGATTGCTGTTTGTGGACTTCAGTTCTGCCTTCAACACCATTGTGCCACAATGCCTCATCAGCAAACTTGACGCGTTGGGCCTCAGTACCTACCTCTGCAACTGGCTACTGGACTTCCTCTGTCAGAGGCCACAGGTAGTACGTGTTGGCGACAAAATCTCCGCCAGCATCACGCTGAGCACGGGGGCCCCCCAAGCCTGCGTGCTCAGTCCGCTGCTCTTCACCCTCCTGACGCATGACTGCACTGCAACCTACAGCGACAACCGTATCGTGAAGTTTGCTGACGACACGACTCTGGTGGGTCTCATCATCAAGGGAGACGAGACTCAATACAGGCTGGAGGTTGACCTTCTGACCACGTGGTGCAGGGACAACAACCTCCTGCTGAACGTCGACAAGACCAAGGAGATTGTTGTGGACTTCCGGAAGGGTCACACCCAACACCTGCCGCTGACCATCGACGGTGCTGTGGTGGAGAGAGTGAGCAGCGCCAAGTTCCTGGGGGTGCACATCAGTGAGGATCTCTCCTGGTCCACCAACACCGCATCACTGGCAAAGAAAGCCCAGCGCCGCCTGTACTTCCTGCGGAAACTCAGGCGAGCGAGCGCTCCTCCGGCCGTCATGACTGCATTTTACCGCGGCACCATTGAGAGCGTCCTCTCCAGCTGTATTGCTGTTTGGGGTGGCGGCTGCACTGACTACAACTTGAAGGCCCTGCAGCGCATAGTGAACACGGCTGGGAAGATTGCTGGTGCTTCGCTCCCCTCCTTGAAGGACATTTACACCTCCCATCTCACCCGCAAGGCGACCACGATTGTGAGTGATGTGAGTCACCCCGCTCACTCTTTGTTCGAGCTTCTGCCCTCTGGGAAGAGGTACAGAAGCCTGCGCTCCCGCACCACCAGACTCTCAAACAGCTTCATACTCCAGGCTGTTAGGATCCTGAACTCGCTCCCCCGTTCTGCGTAGCGTCCTGTACTTTTACTGTCTGTACTGTCTGTACTGTCTGTATGCACACTGGCTCTTATTTGTTGTGTTATCTGTTTATTTATTATTTATTATTACTCTTATTATTTATTGTTTGTGCCTTTTTGTGTATGATGTTTTTTACTTTTGCGCTATGCTTGCTCGCTCCGTTTTGCTCCTCCGTTATCTGTTTATTTATTATTTATTCATCACTCTTACTATTGATTATTTGAATTTTTGCCTTCTTGTTTTTATATTGTGTCGCGTACTCGTATGTCTATCGTGGTATGTGTCTCGTCACCGTGGGATGGAGAAAAACGTAATTTCGGTCTCTTTGTGTGTTGTGACATGTGGAGAGATTGACAATAAAGCTGACTTTGACTTTGATCTTGGAAAGAATGATGCACAGCCCCATAGAGCCAGTGGTGGACTCACAGCTCCCACGGGAACAAGCTGGTTTCCGTCGAGGAAGGTCAACAGCAGACCAGGTTACCCTATTCTCCCAGGAGAACATCGAGAACAGCTTCTAAGATAAGGAGAAAGCTGGAGTGGTATACCTGGATCTAACTGCTGCATATGACACCGTGTGGCACGGGGGACTCCACCTGAAGCTGCTGAGGATGATATCGGACCAGCACATGTTGCAGTTCATCATGGAGACGCTTTCCAACCGCAGCTTTACTCTCCAAACCAGCAGTGGGCAGTGCAGTAGGCTCCGAAGACTGAGGAGCGGGGTACTGCAAGGGTCAGTTCTCTCACCAATGCTATTTAACATCTATATATACGACCTACCGGACACAGCATCCAGAAAGTATGGCTATGCAGACGACCTTGCCATCATGCTGAGCCGACCAACGTGGAAGGCGACGGAAGACGGCCTGAATGAAGACGTGTGCACCATGGTAGCATACCTTCGAAAGTGGCGTCTCCAGCTCAGCGTTGGAAAGACTGTTGCTGTGTCATATCATCTCAGCACCAGGGAAGTGTTAGGCTACCGATTTTTGTTATTGATCTGGCTCCAAATTGCGATCAACACTTAACACAAGAATTGTTATGTCCAAATCCACACACTGTCGCACCTAACAATTTTGGGAGTTCGTTCTGTCAAAGAGAAGACCAGGAGATCAATTAGGCCGAATCTACCAATTGTTTAATCCTGACAAAGCAAGCTAATACAGGCGCCTGGGTCCCGGGTCCTTAACACCAAAATACTCGTGTGCCTTCGTGACCATCAAAGACAACACATTCTTCCGGGTTGCCCAGTTTTAAAGAAACACAATATGAATATTCAAGCATGCAAAATATTGTGTGGTGATTGGTCGATGGTTGATGGTCATCTCATCCTCGTTTGGGTTTTCCCCTGCTCAGCGCAGGTGTCTGGACCACAAAGACAAGTTATTCGCGTTCCCCATCGGCCTTGAGATGTCCTCCCTGTCTGGACCTCCTGTTCCTTAGTACTTTGTAGAAGACAAATTCATGTAGTCTGCACATTTCTTTCCACTTATTAAGCGACCACACTACTACTAGAAATGATATTGATATGATTACGTATATGTGTCTAACGCAGCCTTAATCAAATGTGTTTGCAAACTGCCGAAAGTACATTTCCCTTTAGAAACAAGGAGAGAACCTGTAGTGAGCATTTAGGGCAAACGCCTAGAGGTTCAACAAGCCCCGAAGTACCTTAGCGTGCGTCTGGATCGGACCCTATCCTTCAAACAACACCTTAAGAACTGAAGGCAAAGGTGACATCCAGGGCTGCACTGATCCACCGCCTTGCTGGAACAATGTTGGGAGCCTCTGCTAAGACCTTGCGGATATCAACTGAAGCGCTGGTATTC
This sequence comes from Syngnathus typhle, assembly GCF_033458585.1. Taxonomy (NCBI): domain Eukaryota; kingdom Metazoa; phylum Chordata; class Actinopteri; order Syngnathiformes; family Syngnathidae; genus Syngnathus; species Syngnathus typhle. The sequence goes on from NC_083743.1 coordinate 17,046,069, forward strand.
TCTGCACCAGAGTACTGTGCCCCAGTTTGGAACAGAAGCCCCCATGCCAAAAAAGTAGGTGTGGCAATTAACGCCCTCCGAACTATAACAGGATGCCTGAAGCCACCCCTGTGTCCCTCTTGCCTGTCCTTGCGGGAATAGCGCCGGCCAACCTTTGTCGAGAGGCTGCCACTCTCGTTATAGCCAGGAAGGCAAAAAACAACTAGCACATCCTGCACAGTACTACAACAACTCCATCAAGCAGACTCAAGGCGCGCCACCCCTACAACATGGTAGCACAAAAGATGCTCAATTCCATCCCTAAGGATATCTCCAGAGATGCTTGGCTGGCAGCAGCTTGGAAGCAGGAGTGGGAGGAAGCTGGTCCCTCCCTCATGCACCGTTACATCTGGGAACCAGGAGACGACGCCATTGGAGGAGATGAACTACCGTGATTTCCCATGCATAATGCGCAAAATTTAACAGATTTATTGTCCTAAAATCTGGGGTGCGCATTATGCATGGGTACAACAATTTTTGAAGAAAATCTCCCTTGAAATAAAACTTGAAATCCCACCTTTCTTCTTGTTTGTTGTCAATCGCGCATCGCATTCAGCCATCCTGCCCAACACAGTCAGTAAAATTCATAATTGACGACGCATCATTTGATGCGATGGTGCAATCCTTGATAGTGTGTTATTGTCAGATATTGTTTGTTGTTTAATCTCCATCGCAGACTGGATATCATACGGAGGCCGCCATGACAGTATGCGCAGAACGGATGTGCAAGACACGTCAGCTATATAAAGAGCGAGAGTTCAGTTCTACACCTATTAGTTTCAATTCACAGTTAAATAGCAGTTTCAATCAGCAAATAAAATGCGTATTACAGGTAATATTTTATTTCACAACACTTTGCCTTGTTGCTTTCTTCTCTGCTGTTCACTTCAAACACGCTCCATACGAACACAATGCTCTCGTATCAGACGCTTGCTCAATCACCTGCTCGTTTGCTGTCACAATGTACCCTACACAAATCCGAAACATTTCTTCGCTATCGAGTTTGCGAGCGCATGCGCAGTGATACTGACCGGCAGAATAACATCCGGTTGTTCCCGAAGATGATCTTTTTTCTGAAATAATATTACGTTTACGGTCTTAAGTAAGAGTCAAAATTTGGGTGCGTATTATACATGGGTACAGGCTTTTTTCCAGCATGGACATGCCATTTTTAGGGTGCGTATTATGCAGGGGGGCGTATTTTACATGGAAAATTACGGTGCCTCGCCAGCAGTGGACCGCACTGAACCATTTAAGAATTGGTGTTGGGCGCTTCAACACATCTATGCAGCAGTGAGGACTGGCGGACAGTGTGGCATGCGAGTGCGATGACCCCGAGCAGAGAGCCGACCACATCATCAACACCTGCCCCCTATATAGACCACCCTCGGAGGCCGGCCTCTTTGACCTGGGACCAGAGATGCTGGCGTGGCTCCACGACACCAAGTTGGACCTCTGACGTTACATGAAAGAGAGAGTACAAGTGAGTGGTACTTGGTCTTTTTTATTGTCAATCGTGACAGATTAGATACAGTAATTTCTATTTTGCCAGAGGTCATTACTGAAAATTTGGTTTTATTAATGTAAGAAGTACCTTTTGTTATTTTTAAGAAGGAATCTACTTAGATCCAATTCTACCTGTGAAAAATGTGCATATAAGTACTTCAATAGTTTTGTTTCGAAAATGATGTGTTGTACAAGGCGAAGCTTGACCCGAGATGGAGACGTGGGTCCTCTTTGCCATGGGCTCAGCACCCAGAGGGGTGGCCGAAGAGAGTACACTGGCCCTCTGGTCTTCCTCTGCAGAATCTGGCTCCAGGAAATGTGACAAACAAGGTCAGGATTATGCCAACTACGTATAGAAACACAAATTGGGCTCCGGAACCAGTCTGGATCTTGCTGACTGTTTTGCTTCTAACAGCCCATCCTATTTAGCAATACATTTAATAATGCCTGTACTTGAAAGTGCTATATAAATAATTGTTGAATTACATGTGTGCTTTTACATATAGTTTTACATTATCTACATCTTTTGAGGATTTGTAGCTATAAAGGCTATATTGATTTTAGGTCAAAATCTATATATTGATTATACCTTATGGTGGCTTCTTTCGGCTTTTCCCATCCCTAATAATAAGGCAAAATAAATTATTAAAACTACTATTTAGGCCAAAGCTCTTGTTTTATGCTTTTGTTCGTCAATTTGACACTCTTCAATAAAAAGTGTCAATATTATCAATATCACATATAAATCTTCAAATTACAAGATACTGATAATCTGTTGACATTTCTATAATGATGATTTGATGTTGGTCTGAAAGCGGCTGATTTGGAAAGGTGCAAGATCATAGGAGGGCACTTCTCCCAGGATTAGCTCGCACAGCAGCTTGCCAATGACAGGCCCAAATTTGAAGCCATGACCTGGAGAAGAAAATACACTTGAATGAACAAAATAGATCAGAGTACACTATTTAATACATTTATAAAGTAAAATGTAATCCCGCAGCAAGTGCTGTACCAAAAAGACAAAAGTCATTGTTGACAGTGGTACAGTATGACATTGCATTACAGTTTACGTCATATTTTGGTTACCTCATTTAAAGAGAAGGAAAAGCCTTCTATTTAGATGGTTTTAGATTGTCCAAAAATGGATAGTATTGTGCAAAAACTGCAATGCTGTTTTGAATGGCATTTCACCAATGTCCCCAGCAACTTCTCCCACGACTTTCTATATACTCCGTAATAAAATCTGTAATGAATGTTTTAAATGAGGTATCACTTTGCAGGTGAACCCAGCAAACAGGCTTGTTATTTGATCTACATGCAATTAATTGAAAACATGGAGTTGTACAGACTAGTCGATTTGTTTACTACTTCTCAATGACGATGAGCTTGTGTCAACGAGTCACTAATTATGTTTTTGGCTTGAGGAAGAGGCAGAGTGGCTTGCACAAATAATCACGATTCATGGTCAGGCATGTGAATTCAGTGTTATTTTTTAGCTCCACCGCAGCTTTAGAATAGACAGCCAGCCACCCATTCATTTTCACAAAATGGGTTGTTTCTTTTCTTTCTTTCTCATGCACAGACATTTTAGGGAGCCGATGCTTAATCAATCAATAGGCTGATGTCATTAACATTATTCCTAAAATTAAAAAATAATCAGAGATGACTTTGTATGTACTTTATCATGACTTTGAGATATTTTTACTTATTTCTTTTAAATTTGACTTGGTGTGGTTTTCAGACAGATGGTCCAGGAGTGTGTCAAAATTAGATCAAAATTATTTATGGGTGGTTCTCAGAAAGTGTGGTCCAAATGATGGTCAAATGCTGATTTAATTCTTGACCCATTAATCTCCACTTCCTAATTGACCACTTCCTCTTCGTGACATGAGACAACACACCCATGTAATTGACAGATCGTTCTACCCTTAAAATATATTAGCAGTTGTCACCAATAAAGCAGTAGAATGTGAACACAACACAATCCTGTATAATCGAAACCCACAGTGTCCATAATTGATGAAACAATGCCATTAAAAAAATACAAAGGATGAACAACAACTGTAGCTTAATGCGTAACGGCTTAAGTTGAACCTGAAATTCAAACAGTTCAACGCAAAATAAATTTTTAAACACATTACTTTTTTTTCATTCTATGAAGACCAAGTAGGCTACTTTGTTCCATTGCTGTAATTTTCATTTCATGTTGTGCATTGCACCTGAGTTGTACCTGAGAATCCTGCACCGATTACAATATTGCCATATGCTGGATGGCGGTCCAACACAAAATGACGGTCAGGTGTTTTCTGGTAAAATAAAATATGAAAAATTAGCAATAAAAAAAATTACAGAAATTGTATTGTAGAGTTTAATTTAATAATAATAATAATAATAATACAGAAATTGTATTGTATAGGTTAATTGGCTTTAAGCATTAACCATTGTGATTCCATAACTTATATAGATTTCGCAACTGATTCAAATAATTACATCAGAATATTTAGTTTATATTTTCCAAGGTTTCCAGGTGGAGGGGCAAAAGACAAGAACTGAAACACTTATTTTGAGCTATGTCCATGTATATGACTATATTTATGTATATGCAGTCATTATTGAAATTATGTATTTCAATATTATGTTCATATGGTATATTATTTTATATTTATATTATTCAATATACATTTATAATATAAATTATCCATCCATCCATCCATCCATTCTCTGAACCGCCTAGTCCCCACGAGGGTCGCGCGTGTGCTGGAGCCTATCCCAGCCGTCATCGGGCAGTAGGCGGGGGACACGCTGAACCGGTTGCCAGCCAATCGCAGAGCACACAGAGACAAACAACCATTTGCACTCGCACTCACACCTAGGGACAATTTGGAGTCTTCAATCAGCCTACCAAGCATGTTTTTGGGATGTGGGAGGAAACCGGAGTGCCCGGAGAAAACCCACGCGGGCCCGGGGAGAACATGCAAACTCCACACAGGGAGGGCCGGAGGTGGACTCGAACCCGCACCCTCCTGTGAGGCGGACGTGCTACCCAGTGCTCCACCGAGATAATATTATAAATTATTATTATATAAATTATTATTCAATTTAAATTATGCATTTATGTATGCAGTCAACATTGAAATTTCATAATTTAACGGCATTTTTTTACTTTATTATTTTCTCCTTCCTTTTAATTCATGGTAAAGTCACAGACAACAATAAAGTAACAACGCTGTTAGAGGTAACTACAAATTTTATTTTTTGTCTTAAATTGGATAGGGGGTGGGATTAAATAAATCTTACTTCTTCCCACTCCTTTTCAAACAGGTAGACTCTGCCCATTTTGTGCAGTAGATTGTGTTCAGTTTATACCATTTAAATGACTTTCACCTTGTTTTTGCTTTTTATTTTTGTTTTCATTTGATTGGTGATGTATAGTTTATATGTTTGAAACAAATAAAATTCATTCATTCAGTATATTGGAACTCAAATATCGGCAGTATTCCGGTTTTAAAGACAATTACCGTTTTTTTCCATGTATAATGCGCAAAATGTAACTAATTTGTTGTCCTAAAATCTGGGCTGCGCATTATACATGGGTACAATTTTTTTTAATTTATTTTTTTATTCTTTTTTTTTATTTTTTTAAGAAAATCATGGTACAACAATTTTTGAAGAAAATCTTATCACGGATGGAGTGTGGAAAGGAGCAGGGCGACCAAGTGCAGCTTGGACCAGGGTTCATTGGAGAAACTCAAAACACAGACTTGGTAAACTAACATAACAAAAAGTAGTAAGATGGCGGCGCGTGCACACGCAGCGGCCTCTCTCTGTCCCGAACGGTGTTTTGTCGTTTAATGTGGGTTTGTCCGACAGTTTTGTGTGTTCGTCTCGTCGCACCGGGTTGTGCTACAAGTACAGCGGGCTGGTTCTGCTCGACATCGGCGAAAGCGAGTTTTGTGGCGATCTGGACTTTGAAGCGGGGACATTAAAGGCACTCGGTCTGCTCCGTCCTGCGTCGGAAGCGGTGTGCGAGGAGGCTGAAGAGGGGCGAGAGCGGGGGCGTCCGGGCCAGGCTGGCGGCCAACCCAGCTCGCCCGGCCGTGCCTTCCTTTCTTCTGGCGAACGTTCGATCGCTGGGCATCAACATGCCTGCTGAGATCAACGAACCGGACAGTGCGTAACTGCTGTGCATCTGGAGCGGCTAGCGTGCTATCGGGCGGACCGGGCCATTGTACGAGGGGGAACATCGCGAGGAGGTGGAATGCGCGAATGGTGCCGGGACTCTGAGGTGGGATGCAAGCACTGCTCGCCTCTGGCGAAGTTTGTGATCTCCAGGCTTTTGGGGCCCTGAACTCTCTCCCCCGTTGTTTACTTGTATGTTACTCGTGTACTGTGTCTCGTCACCGTGGGATGGAGGAAACGTAATTTCGATTTCTTTGTGTGTCTTGGCATGACGGAATTGACAATAAAGCTGACTCCGACTCCGATAACTCTCTAACAAAACCAACAACAGGATTGACCGAACGAAAAGACAGGGTGACATTACCAAAGACAGGAACAGAAACCTGTGTTATTGTGAAATATTGTTTGTTTTTTAATCTCCATCGCGGACTGGACGTCATACGGAGGCAGTATCACTGTGCATGCGCACTATGGATCCGATGCGAATAGTCCTCTTCTCTTCTTGACTGACAATGAATGTGATCGTTTAATACAATCAGTAAATAAAAAAATGCGTATAACAGGTAATATTTTATTTCACAACACTTTGCCTTGTTTCTTTTGTCTCTGCTGTTCACTTCAAACATGCTCCATACGAACGCAATGCTCTCGTATCAGACGCTTGCTCGATCACCTGCTCGTTTGCTGTCACAATGTACCCTACACAAATCTGAAACATTTGTTGCGGCTCCGAGTCACGACGAGGGGCAAGTTTTGGTTTCCATGGGTGTTTTTATTCCTCTTCAACTTCTCTCCCATACAGAGCCGCCTTTTTCACATGTCCGCACGTCACTTTCCTCTTTTCATTTTAACCTAACCGATCGCGGTGGTGCCTTTACGGGCAGTCAGAGAAATCAACGCCAACAAAAAAAATATATCCAGCCTAGTTAAGACCATACCAAAGACTATAAAAATGGGACCCTTTGCTGAGAATAAAAACAGAGACATGAGCTTACAAAGACTGGAAGGTTGTGGGTTCAAACCCCGGCCGGGTCATACCAAAGACTGAAAAAATGGGACCCATTGCCTCCCTGCTTGGCACTCAGCATTAAGGCTTGGAATTGGGGGGTTAAATCACCAAATGATTCCCGAGCGCGGCGCCGCTGCTGCTCATTGCTCCCCTCTCCCCCAGGGGATGGATCAAAATCACACGGGGATGGGTCAAATGCAGAGGACAAATTTCACCAGACCCAGATGCGTGTGTGACGATCATTGGGACTTAAAAAATAAAAATTTGGCTGCGTATTATACATGGGTACAGGCTTTTTTCCAGCATACCCCGTTTCTAACCCAAATATTTTGACATGTAAACTGCGATCAGGTTAAGAGGCTTGGTTGGTGTTCTGGGCCTTCTCTTACTATATTTTTTACACAAGGAACACAGGAAGTACTTGTATGCCTGTCACCCTCACCTAACTTGAATACGTCAAAGTCTGCTTTATTGTCAATTTCTTCACATGTCAAGACATACAAAATTGCGTTTCCTACTATCCCACGGTGGAGACAAGACATATTACACCCAATTGATCCACAGACAGGAAAATTCTGTAGCCATCCCTGCTCCGCCGTCTGCTGACAGATGATGCAACACGGTGCCGTGCATATCGCTTACAATACTGTTAGATTATAGCAAATAATGTGCTGAAAACCTCCCTGATGTTCTAGTCGTTCGGATGCGGAGCTTTCACCTCCGCGGCCTGGGTTCGATTCCCAGTCAGGGAACCAGATGCAGCCATAAAATTATGTATTCTACATGTCTTTAAATGTGTGATAATGTTGCCGTTAGAATAGGCCTCTTTGACATGTTATTAGACAAATAGCTTGATTTATGCCATTTGCTGTGACCCTTCTCTTGCTTTCACTGGCTTTCATTTCTCTATGACACTCTATGACACTCTGCACACACATATGAGTTGATCTCAGTTAAGACTCCAAGGTCATACATTATCTCACAGGCTAGGCAGTCACCCCCTTGCAGGAGGGCGGCCAAGAGTACCGTATTTTCCGCACTATAAGGCGCACTTAAAAACTTTTACTCAAAAAACCACAATGCGCCTTATAATCCAGAACGCCTCATCATCAGTTGATGAATTCGTTGATCCATACTAGTTGTACACAGCACTCCCCCATAATGTTTCAGTACGTATTAGTACGACTAGTAAATTACAAGGTTGCATTGCTTTCAGCATTACGGCAACCATGGTCAGGGGCGTCACCGAAGTAAGCTACTACTGATTGCATGACATTTAAAAAAACACTTTTTTTTTTTCTATAGGCTAGAATCGCTTGATTGACATACATGTAAGCCTATTGGGAGGCAGTCACAGTGAACCACCCCCCCTCACCGCAGCAAGCCCAGCATCAAAGCTAAGAAGCTAATCAACGTATTACGCATCAACGCACGCACTCGCTTTTTTCTTTTAAACTAAAGAAAGTTTATGACCGGCAAAAATGAGTGGGGTTGCTGGACGAAGTAAGAAGGCAAACCGAATTACTTTAATCCCATCGCTTGATTGACATACGAGTAAACCTATTGGGAGGCAATCACAGTGAACTGCAGCAAGTTTGAACCACCCCCTCACCGCACCACATAGACACCTAAGATAAGAAGCTAATCAACACATTACGCAACAACGCACGCACTCACTTCTTTCTTTTAAACTAAAGAAAGTTTATGACCAGCAAAAATGAGTGGGGTTGCTGGACCAAGTAAGTAGCCAAACCGAATCAGTTTCATACGGAAATGAAGCTGGACTTTACCTCATTGACTGGGTTAACATTCCCTTTAGCACAGCTCCATCTGGTGGATGCAGAACGCATCCCTAGTCAACCCCAGTTTGATGCAGTAGCTTCTATTCTATGCGCCTTTTAATCCGGTGCGCCCTATATATGAAATCATTTCTAAAATAAAAAATTCAATGGAGGTGTACCTTATAATCCAGTGCGCCTTATAGTGCAGAAACCTTGGAAGTGGGGGTTACATCTTCTTCCGCAATCTTGCAGAGAAGACTCCTCAGCTGTGTCTCAGTCTTTCGGGCATACATTAAATAGAACTGAGAAGGCATCTGCCTGGTAATTACTATTAGCATAGCGAGCATTAAAGATAAAGAACTGGAAAAATATAACATTGTTCCACCGTCACTCAATGTGTGCGTACTCCAGCGGCCAGGGATAGATATTTTCAGAGGAAAGTACATTGGCACAACACCATCACAAAGTCTTGCTACAGAATTCAACAACAAAATGGCATTGTAAAAGTTCAGCCTTTTTTTTCTCTAAGTCCTTATTTTCAACGGTTGAAGAAATGGATGTACGTATCGACATCGACCAATATTAAAGATTTATGGAATAATGGAATATTAAATGACTCATGCTGATTTAACAAACGCTTTTCCTTTGAACTGGACAGTTTCGTACTCGAGTGTTTTGTAAACCCATCTGATTTTATTGAATTACTCAAACAAAGAATTGAAAAAAAAATGCTCCTGACCGTGTACAAGCAGCTCTCAATCACAGCGGGCTCAGGGATCAGGCCTGGAAAACTGCGAGCAATGTAGCACCGGAGGATGTCAATATCAGCTCCCTCTGTCTTCTTGTCCCTTTGGTCCGGGTCAGTCTCACTGCCATCATGATAACAAATCTGTAACCACATAAAACAGTACATTCTATGACGTCTATATACCAGTTGTGATTGTGGTTATCGAAATGCAGTGGTTATACAGAACAGCAATTTACACTTACTGCCCAAAAATTGGAACAGCAAGATCAAATTGTTTGTTTTTGTTGTATACTGAGGACATCAGACTGCCCGCTTTTATTTCAGGGTATTTACCAGAGGTGAGCATTCCATCAGTCACTGACAAGCACCCGTTTTGCTAGCGAATGAAGAAGAATAAAAATATAAGAATAGGGATGCACGATAATTATTATAATTTCTATCGTCCCAATACTGAGAAATAAGCCAATAGTTAGGCCGATAGTCACCGGCCAAATACTCTTCGACTTTAAAAATAATATTTATTATAAATATTGAAAGTAGGAATAAAGCCTTTCATAGGCGAACGGTCCCATTGGTAGCGGCCCGACAGCCATGGTACTGCCTCGTGGGCGGCCTACTTCGGTGGCCGCCGAAGTGCTTGGACGCAGGAGAGTGTTGATAAACAATGTCTTATTCTTTTTTAACTGTACTTTTATTTACCTGAGTTGTTGGATACTAAAATCATGAGTACTTACTTGACATTGCATTACGGTAAATATTGACTACTTTTAACTGCAGGTTAATCAAATATAAAACCAGCGGAACCTGCGTATATCGTTGTTGGGTAGGTGATGGAGGCGTAAAGAAAAGCAGGGCGGCAGAGTTGAATTTTTTTAAGCTAATCGCTAACAGTGATGATGAGTTGTTCAGAAAATGAATGGATGGACAGCAAACGCTTTTGTCAATACAAGGACTGGTCCAGTTGAGGCATATTCAATACAATACAACACAACCATCGATAAAAGTATTAGGGCTACCAAAATTGTATTTATCATTTCAACATTTGGGCAGTGTCATTAAATGTTCAACATCCCAACCACAAATACCGTGAAAACATGCAGAATGGAAAATGAAGCCTAGTGATTTGATTATAAATTGTACCATAAGTGCAGATGGACCACTGACTGTAGCAATGTGCTTTTACACCCATAATTTTTTATTGTATGTTAACTTTTGTATACCGTAATTTTCGGACAATAAGTCGCGTGTTTTTTCATAGTTTGGGTGGGGGGGCGACTTATACTCAGGAGCAACTTATATATATTTTTTTTTTCAAAAATGTTCCAAAAAAATAAAATAAAAGTGAAACCGCGATAAACGAACTGCAATGTAGAAAGGGATTACTGTAATTTGCATTTCAAGTGACGACAGCAGTGCAACGTCACGTCAGCAGCAGCTTGTCGAGTCAATCTTTGTCCTTTATGTAAACAACCGCCGCGCTGCTGACGCAGCGTCGCAACAACACGTGAGCAACAACAGGCTAAGCGATAGGTATGCTAACGTGACAAAAACACAAACTAAGTAAAATTCAGAGTTATTCAAAAAACCATTACATAAATAACACGTTAATAAAACTATCTGCGTCACTCCATCCATCCATCCATCCATCTTCTTCCGCTTATCCGGGGTCGGGTCGCGGGGGCAGCAGCTTCAGGAGGGACTCCCAGACTTCCCTCTCCCCAGCCACTTCATCTAGCTCATCCCGGGGGATCCCAAGGCGTTCCCAGGCCAGCTGAGAGACATAGTCTCTCCAGCGCGTCCTGGGTCGTCCCCGGGGTCTCCTACCGGTGGGACATGCCCGGAACACCTCCCCAGGGAGGCGTCCAGAAGGCATCCTGATTAGATGCCCGAGCCACCTCATCTGGCTCCTCTCAACGTGGAGGAGTAGCGACTCTACTCCGAGTCTCTCCCGGATGACCGAACTTCTCACCCTATCTCTAAGGGAGAGCCCGGACATCCTGCGGAGAAAACTCATTTCGGCCGCTTGTATCCGGGATCTCGTTCTTTCGGTCACGACCCATAGCTCGTGACCATAGGTGAGGGTAGGAGCGTAAATCGACCGGTAAATTGAGAGCTTTGCCTTTTGGTTCAGCTCTCTCTTTACCACGACGGACCGGTACAGAGTCCGCATTACTGCAGACGCTGCACCGATCCGCCCGTCAATCTCGCGCTCCATCCTCCCCTCACTCGTGAACAAGACCCCAAGATACTTAAACTCCTCCACTTGGGGCAGGATCTCATCCCCGATCTGGAGAGGGCCCTCCACCCTTCTCCGATCGAGGACCATGGACTCGGATTTGGAGGTGCTGACCTTCATCCCAACCGCTTCACACTCGGCTGCGAACCGCTCCAGTGAGAGCTGGAGATCGCGGCTTGAAGAAGCCAACAGCACCACGTCGTCTGCAAAAAGCAGAGACGCGATGCTGAGGTCCCCAAACCGGACACCCTCAACGCCTCGGCTGCGCCTAGAAATTCTGTCCATAAAAATTATAAACAGAATCGGTGACAAAGGGCAGCCTTGGCGGAGTCCAACCCTCACTGGGAACGAATCCGACTTACTGTCGGAAATGCGGACCAAACTCTGGCATCGGTGATACAGGGACCGAACCGCCCTTATCAGTTGGCTCGGTACCCCGTACTCCCGAAGCACCCCCCCCAGGACCTCCCGAGGGACACGGTCGAACGCCTTCTCTAAGTCCACAAAACACATGTGGACTGGTTGGGCGAACTCCCATGCACCCTCGAGGATCCTGCTGAGGGTGAAGAGCTGGTCCACTGTTCCACGGCCAGGACGAAAGCCACACTGTTCCTCCTGAATCCGAGGTTCGACCTCCCGACGGACCCTCCTCTCCAGCACCCCTGAATAGACCTTACCAGGGAGGCTGAGGAGTGTAATTCCCCTGTAATTGGAACACACCCTCCGGTCCCCCTTCTTAAAGAGGGGAACCACCACCCCAGTCTGCCAATCCAGAGGTACTGTGCCCGATGTTCACGCGATGCTGTAGAGACGTGTCAGCCATGACAGCCCCACAACATCCAGAGCCCTTAAAAAATCCGGGCGGATCTCATCCACCCCCGGGGCCTTGCCACCGAGGAGTTTTTTAACTACCTCAGTGACTTCAACCCCAGAGATTGGAGAGTCCGCCTCAGTCCCCAGGCCCTGCCTCCACAATAGAAGGCGTGTCGGTGGAATTGAGGAGGTCTTTGAAGTATTCTCCCCACCGACACACGACGTCTCGAGTCAAGGTCGGCAGCACGCCATCTCCACTGTAAACAGTGTTGACGTTGCACTGTTTCCCCCTCCTGAGACGCCGGATGGTGGACCAGAATTTCCTCGAAGCCGTCCGGAAGTCATTCTCCATGGCCTCGCCAAACTCCTCCCACGCCCGGGTTTTTGCCTCAGCAACCTCCGAAGCCGCGTTCCGCTTGGCCATCCGGTACCTGTCAGCTGTCTCGGGAGTCCCGCAGGCCAAAACGGCCCGATAGGACTCCTTCTTCAGCTTGACGGCATCCCTTACCGCCGGTGTCCACCAGCGGGTTCGGGGATTGCCGCCACGACAGGCACCAATGACCTTACGGCCACAGCTCCGGTCGGCCGCCTCAACAATGGAGGCGCGGAACAAAGTCCACTCGGACTCAATGTCCCCCGCCTTCCCCGGGACGTGGGAAAGGTTCTGCCGGAGGTGGGAGTTGAAACTCTTCCTGACAGGGAATTCCGCCAGACGTTCCCAGCAGACCCTCACAGAACGTTTGGGTCTGCCAGGTCGGACCGGTATCTTCCCCCACCATCGGAGCCAACCCACCACCAGGTGGTGATCAGTTGACAGCTCCGCCCCTCTCTTCGCTGACGTCAGGGCGCACGCGCGGCGATGTTGACAAAGGATGTGGAATTTGATCGATGGATTTAATGATTTAGAGTGCACAGATGGTTTGATAACATTATTGCTTATGTAATAGTTATTTGATATATAATTTATATATTGTTATATGGGCCTGTGGAATATTTTGAAGTGCAAGAGCCGTCAGCGGCGCGCACGCATTGTTGACAAAGGACGATTGATGGATTTAATGAATTGGAGTGACGCAGATGGTTTTATTAACGTGTTATTTATGTAATAGTTTTTTGAATAACTCTGAATTTTACGTCAGGGCCGTTCTCAGCTCTTAGTTTGTTTATGTCACGTTAGCATACCTATCGTTTAGCCTGTTGTTGCTCATTCATGACTGTTCTTGGTGTTGGATTTTGTCGAATAAATTGCCCCCAAAATGCGACTTATACTCCGGAGCGACTTATATATGTTTTTTTTTCGCTTTTTTGGGCATTTTATGGCTGGTGCAAGTTATACTCCAGTGCGACTTTTAGTCCGAAAATTACGGTATATTGTTAGAAAGCCCACGTTGATTATATGTGAGTAGTTTTTCTGCTCTAGTTGGAATCGTCCCACTATATTTGAATGCACCACACATCTGCTGCCAACAGCAAGTCACCATTTTATGGCCAGGCTGCGCCAGGCCACACAAAATAATAATTTCAGTACTTCTGGTTTATTTATTATTTGAGGCTGAAAATTATTTTGGTAAAGTGGCTTACATCCGTCTCTGATTCTTGATGCATGGTCAAGTTGTCTGATGTAACGCTAATATTAAATCCACAAGCTAGTAAAATAAACAAATGCATTTGGAAAGTTTTTGTCAAGATACTCCCAGCTGGTGAGGAAAGCTTGTTGTGTTACTCTTAGTCTCGTTGCCACAGCCCACAAGGCTATTCACTATGTTTACATGCAGTCAATATAAAGTGTAAGGACAACATACTGGTTTCTGAAACATTTACAATAGCCTGTTTACGTATCTGAGTGAGCAAACTACTCGCACAATTGAATACCTTGATTGAAACGGTGACACAAACTAACGTCATGACACGAATAGATAATTTCCGGTTGTTACGTCTACCAAAAATAAAACACATTATAGTCATGTCACTTACTACGGGAATAAAGCAGTTGGTTTCTCCCTCGGTCCTAAAGTGTGCTTTTTTTCCCCCATGTCCCTGAGCAGCACTACTTGTGTATTTCCAGCCAGTTGTTCAATGTTTTTTTTCCACCATGCACCCATCCATTCATCCATCCAAATCCTTTCATCCATCATCTACTGCTTATCCAGGATCGGGTCACAGAGGCAGCAGCTTCAACAGGGAAACCTAAACTTCCATCTCCCAGCCACTGTCCCAGCTCTTCTGGAGAGATCCCAAGGCGTTCCCTCGGCCAGCCAAGAGACATCGTCTCTCCAGCATGTCATGGGTCGTCGAGCCAGTGGGACATGCCCGGAACACCTCAACAGGGAGGCATTCGGGAGGCAACCTAATCAGATACCCAAGCCACCTCATTTGGCACCTCTCAAAGAGGAGGCACAGTGAGTATAAGTCACGCCTGATGACCTGGTGCGAAACAGGTCTGGTGCAATCTTCTCTGGACCACCGCAAGGAATAGAACGCATCGGAGTCGACGACTCAATTCACTGGTTGCGGTGTGTCAGCAAAACGCCACTGCCGTTCGCAAGCCTTCTAGTTCTTCTGGACGCATGCATAATAAATAGGGGTGTAACGATACATCGATATACATCGATTAATCGATATAATGCTCTACGATTTATTGGCATCGATGCTAAACGTAAACATCGATTTATATCGCCGTGTTTGACTTCGGACATTAGATGCGACTTTATTTTGAAATCCAGTTCATTGTTGCTTGCTTCCTTTTTCCGGGAGCAGGGAGCAGTGCGCGGCATTGTGTTGTGAGCAGAGCAGGCACGTGAAAGGGGAGTCGACAACTAGTACGCGGCTCCTGGGCTGGTGCTATGGCTAGTGTCTAAAAGACGAGGAAATTTGCTCCCCTTTAGGCTTCAAGTCATTCGTTTGGAAGCACTTAGGATTCCAAAGAAAAGATGGCTCAACGGAGAAGACACGTGCAGTTTGTAAATCCTGCCATGCGGTGATCAAATATTCAGGGAGCACAAATCTCGCCGCACATTTAAAGAAAAAACACGACATCAAAGTTCAGTGTTAAAATAAGCACTTTGTATACTGCAATACTCTTGTAATTTCCTAAATAAAGAGTTTGCAGTACCTTGTTGATTTTGCGTATGAATTGTTATAAATCAGGATATTGTTCTATATTTTTTATTAAAAAAAAAAAAAAAAATCGATCGTAGAGCACTATATATATATACTATATATACGATATATCCTGAATGAATCGCAGCAGACTTTAAGATATCGGCAAATATCGTATCGTAGTTCTTTGTATCGATATTATATCGTATCGTGACAAAACCCGCGATTTACACCCCTAATAAAGCTGATGAAATTACACCGCTCGGACAAGAAATTTGGTGTATGAGGTGAATCCGGTATATTTAAAAATAAAACCGTTCTGCAAACTCTTTTTGTTTTTAATTCGTGAAAATTTTAGCTAACTACATAGCTTGGCATGAGTTGGACATTTAAAAGGCAAAAAAACGAGCTCAAAATAAATTAAACATGACAAAATAACACTATATAAACACGAAACCTATTTACCCATGGTAGAAGAGCCACAGTCTCGAAATAATGTCCCAAAAGTGTATCAATGTGAATGAAAGAATGGCTATTGTTTACAAATTGCTCTCTTTTACACAGCTGTTATTGTGTGAGCTCAACTCTTTAGTGTGAACCCTTCGAGATCTTGTGGTCTCCTGGGCGGAGATTTACGGATACGCAACGCAACTGGTCGCCAACGGTGTGAATTGTGGTTGCAGGTCTTGCGTGGAAAAAACGCACTACAGCTGGTGTAAATTAGGCGTAAGAATCCCTCCTGGATGCCCAAGTTTCTCACCCTATCTCAAAGAGAAAGCCCGGACATTCTAAGGAAGAAACTCATTTCGGCCACTTGTATCTGGGATCTTGCTCTTTTGATCACGACCCACAGCTTGTGACCATAGATGAGGGCAGGAAAATAGATCGATTGGTAAATCAAGAACTTTGCCTTTTGGCTGAGCTCCTCCTTCACCACCACAGACCAATACAGAGTCCAGATCATAGCAGATGTTTTTTTCCTCTCCAGAGGTACCTGGTATCTAGGAGATATGGTTATTTGTCATTTGTGCTATTTAGAATTCACAAAATGAGACTGATAGTGGTGCTTATTGCAACACAATACATTTTATTTGACTTGGCCTGCGGAACATACTTCACTAAAGTCTGGTACATACTTTGTTAGTTTTGCATGCTGAGACATACAGTACCTTCATCAGGTCAGGGTATTCATTGGAAGGCAGGCCGTAAATATCCTCTTTAGCCTCCTCTCCTTCAGTCAGTATGAAGCAGGGAAACCGTTTCTTCACATGGTATGACTCAGGAATCTTCTCTTTCCAGTAGCACACATTGATTCTCACCACCTACAGTAACACAAACGGGACTAAAATCACTTTTTTTTCAATGCACATTTTGGCAAAAAGGTCATTCTGTCAACACGGTAAAATGGTTTTGCAATGTTTAACAAATATTTGCTGCCGTTTTTGCTGGATATTAATGAAAACTTGTATTTATTTAATAAATGAGTTGTCTAACTCTGGGTCCAGGCCCATGTAAGATGGGCAGTTGATTTAATAAAGAAAATGTTTTTGTCAAAACATTTTGTTTGTTTGGTAAGAGCTTTGCATTGTAATTGTTTATTTCCTTTTGCTGATCCGAACAACCAATTATTTATAAAGGAAAATCTTGAAAATGATCAGAGCTGCCCACATTTTTACATATGACTGTATCTGTATATCTAGATCAGGGGTGGGCAATTCCAGTCCTCGAGGGCCGGTGTCCTGCATGTTTTCTATGTCAACATGTTGCAACACACCTGATTCAAATGGTTAGATAATTAGCAAGGTCTGCAGAAGCTGGATAACAATCCTGATCATGTGAATCAGATTGTTGCAGCAGGGAGACCTATAAAACATGCAGGACACCGTGAGGACCGGAATTGACCACCCCTGATCTAGATTGCTCGGTTTTGTCGACACAGTAAATTGTTTTTGCAATGTTTAACAAATATTTGTGAGGCACTGCCGTTTTCAGTGGATATTGTTGAAAACATGTATTTATTTAATAAATGCGATGTCTAACTTTGGGCCCAGGGCCAAGTATATATTTATATCTAAATTGATCAATTTATCAAGAGTATGCCTTAACATGCCCTACTGTTGCGTCACACGTGGGATGCCAGAATGTGACGTCATTATTATTGATCATCAACAAACTCATAACAGTGGTGTTTATCTTCATCTATTATTTCTCTATTTCATCAATTATTTCTCACTGCTTCAACCAGGAGGTGGGTAAATGCAACATTTGTAGGCGCTGGATGGTGGAACTACTTCAGATAAGAATGACTACAAATACAAGTAAATACTTTCTACACAATAACAATAAGAAAGTGTAGTCTGATAACGACTGAAAAACATTATGCATTAGATTAACTGTCAGTGGAAAAGTGCACATTTTAGAGTAACACGTTAGTACTACATTACTGGCATCACTGCTTCTAATCATACCTATTATAATCTGGGGTTAAAATCAAAGTCAAAGTCTGCTTTATTGTCAATTTCTTCACGTCAAGACACACAAAGATATCGCAATTACGTTTCCCACTATCCCACGGTGACAAGACATAGTACACAATATACATACACGTAAACAGCACAAAAAGTAAAAAAAAGGCACAAACAATGAATAAATAAGAGCGATGAATAAATAAACAACATAATAAATAAGACGAGCAAAAATGGAGCAAGTGTGCATACAGCAGACAGTCATAATATAACGCAAAAGTACAGGACGTTATGCAGCCGAGGGTGGAGGGGGGAGAGAGTTCAGGATCCTAACAGCCTGGAGTATGAAGCTGTTGGTGAGTCTGGTCGTGCGGGAGCGCAGGCTCCTGTACCTCTTCCCAGAGGGCAGAAGATCAAACAAAGAGTGAGCGGGGTGACTCACATCACACACAATCGTGGTCGCCTTGCGGGTGAGATGGGAGGTGTAAATGTCCTTCAGGGAGGGGAGTGAAGAGCCAATAATCTTACCAGCTGTGTTCACGATGCGCTGCAGGGCCTTCATGTTGTATTCAGTGCAGCTGCCACCCCACACAGCAATACAACTGGAGAGGACGCTCTCAAACGGTAGAATGTGGTCATGATGGCCGGAGGAGCATTTGCTCGCCTGAGTTTCTGCAGGAAGTACAGGCAGCGCTGAGCTTTCTTCGCCAGTGATGCAGTGTTGGTGGTCCAGGAGAGGTTATAACATCCATCCCATCCATTTTCTGTACTGCTTTGTCCCCACGGGGGTCGTGGGTGTGCTGGAGCCTATCCCAGCGGTCATTGGGCAGTAGGCGGGGGACACCCTGAACCGGTTGCCAGCCAATCGCAGGGCACACAGAGACAAACAACCGTCCGCATTTGCATTCACACCTAGGGGTAATTTGGAATGCTCAATCGGCCTACCAAGCATGTTTTTGGGATGTGGGAGGAAACCGGAAGTCCCAGAGAAAACCCACGCGGGCGTGGGGAGAACATGCAAACTCTACACAGGGAGGGTCGGAGGTGGAATCGAACCAGCATCCTCCTAACTGTGAGGCGGATGTGCTACCCAATGTTCCACTGAGCTGCCATGTTATAACATGAAAATACTAATTATTACCTCTAAAGGAAGATGTAGGTCAATATTGGCCAGCAATTTACTAGTCCAAGGTCCAGCGGTAATCACCAGTCCCTTGGCTTGATAAACACCCTCAGATGTCGACACTGTCACAGTCAGGCCAGGCTTGATGTCTGTTACCTTTTCTTGGTCTTTAATTACACCACCCAACTTCTGAAACTGCTCCTGGTAAACCGAAACAAAATAATTCACACCTACTGTATAATTTGTCGGCCGTTAGTAACATTTTTTGTGGTTCATTTCTGGACAGAGTTTAAACTATCATTTGCACTCGTGCTGTACCTGTGCAACCTTCAGTGCTCGATCTGCATATAACACTCCAGCAGTGGTGTCCACTAAAGCACCATCCCCATCAGCCAAGATGACATTAGGAATGTGCTGATTGAAATTGTCAGAGGTAAGCACCACCATAGAAATCTTGTTCTTCTCCAGGGTGCTCTTAAAGTCACGGTAGCGCCGACTGTTCTCTGGTCCCATCACCAGAAGTCCTGTTCGTCTGTAAGGGGAAGGTGGGTTGCAGATTGATATGAGACAAATCAGGATGTAACATTTCCAAATTGATTAAAAAAAAAAAAAAATTTTTAAAAGATATTTTTAATAAATAACCCCCCACCATAAAAATTGTTCAACAATGCTGATTTTCATTTTACATGAAAAATAGGAGGAATGGGGAGAAAACTCCAGTACAAACCATGAAGAATCTGAAACACAAAAAATATGCATATCCATCTACAAATACGGATATCCACAGGTCCCGGACTGTGAATATACAGGGGTAGACTACACTTTTTAGTTGCAATATCATCAATCACCACTAGATGGCAGACAACGCACAGAGTTGGCAAAATCTTTTTTTTAGGATTTATAATGATTTGTAGGACAAATGTATATTCACATTAGCCGCAATAATGTTGATTTCTCTGAGGGAGATCATTTTTTGTGAAAAGAAATTACGAAAGAGTTCTTGTTACGTACATTCACATCGAATGCAAAATGAACGGCGGCGTGACGTACCTCACACGAGTTTGGTCGCACCACATTTATCAGAGACGATGCGGGGCACTACTTGTTTTAATAAGAGGAAAAGAACCATTTTCTTTCCATTTTCTTCCAAAGCAAAAACAGACAACATAAGAATACAATACCGTTTTTTTCCATGTATAATGTATAATAAATATAATTTATTGTCCTAAAATCTGGGGTGCGCATTATACATGGGTACAAAAAAAAAAAATTCTTTTTTAAAAAAATTTTTTATCCGGATATGATCCGGAGGCTGCCATTACAGATGCGCTTTCTTCTTTGCTGTTCACTTCAAACACGCTCCATACGAACACAATATGGGTGTAAATCGCGGGTTTTGTCACGATACGATATAATATCGATACAAAGAACTACGATACGATATTTGCCGATATCTTAAAGCCTGCTGCGATTCATTCGCGATATCGCGATATAGTGCTCTACGATCGGTATTTTTTTTTTAAATAAAAAATAATGAATTACAAGAGTATTGCAGTATACAAAGTGCTTATTTTAACACTGAACTTTGATGTCGTGTTTTTTCTTTAAATGTACGGCGAGATTTGTGCTCCCCGAACATTTGATCACCGCATGGCAGGATTTACAAACTGCACGTGTCTTCTCCGTTGAGCCATCTTTTCTTTGGAATCCTAAGTGCTTCCAAACGAATGACTTGAAGCCTAAAGGGGAGCAAATTTCCTCGTCTTTTAGACACTAGCCATAGCACCAGCCCAGGAGCCGCGTACTAGTTGTCGACTCCCCTTTCACGTGCCTGCTCTGCTCACAACACAACAACGCCGGGCGCACTGCTCCCGAAAGAGGAAGCAAGCAACAATGAACTGGATTTCAAAATAAAGTTGCGTCTAATGTCCGAGGTCAAACACGGCGATATAAGTCGATGTTTACGTTTAGCATCGATGCCAATAAATCGTAGAGCATTATATCGATTAATCGATGTGTATCGATGTATCGTTACACCCCTAGAACACAATGCTCTTGTATCAGACGCTTGCTCGATCACCTGCTTGTTTGCTGTCACAATGTACCCTACACAAATCCGAAACATTTCTTCGCTATCGAGTTTGCTAGCGCATGCCCAGTGATACTGACCGGCAGAATAACATCCGGTTGTTCCCAAAGATTATCTTTTTTCTGAAATACCGTTTTTTTCCGTGTATAGTGCGCCCCCATGTATAGTACGCACCCCTAAAAATGGCATGCTGATGCTGGAAAAAAGCTTGTACCCATGTATAATACGCACCCAATTTTTATGAATTTTTTAAAAAAAAAATATTTTTTTTTTTTTTTTTTTAAGTCCCAATGATCGTCACACACGCAGGGAGGCAATGGGTCCCATTTTTATAGTCTTTGGTATGGTCTTAACTAGGCTGGATGTAATTTTTTTTGTTGGCGTTGATTTCTCCGACTGCCCGTAAACGCACCACCGCGCTCCGTGCGCATGGAGCGTGTTTGAAGTGAACAGCAGAGAAGAAAGGAACAAGGCAAAGTGTTGTGAAATAAAATATTACCTGTAATACGGATTTAGGTAGAGAACTGAACTCTCGCTCTTTATATAGCTGACGTGCGTACTATACATGGGGGCGCACTATACACGGAAAAAAACGGTATCCCGATATAGTGCTCTACGATCGTTTTTTTTTTTTTTTTTAAATAAAAATATAGAATATCCTGATTTATAACAATTCATACGCAAAATCAACAAGGTACTGCAAACTCTTTATTTAGGAAATTACAAGAGTATTGTAGTATACAAAGTGCTTACTTTAACACTGAACTTTGATGTCGTGTTTTTTCTTTAAATGTGCGGCGAGATTTGTGGTCCCTGAATATTTGATCAATATTAAAGGAACACTTTGAAAACACATCAGATTTCAATGGTGAAAAAAAAAAGTTGGATATCTATACTGATATGGACAGTGTAATGTCTCAGGAACAAAAGGATGCCACATCTTTTGATGGAAATAAAAGTTTTCAGCCTACAGAGGGCTCAGTATATAGACACCCCGAAAATCAAAGTGAAAAAATGACGTGGCAGGCTCGTCCATTTTGCCTAAATTCAATTTATGCAACTCAAAATTCATTTCAATATGTTGTGTGGCGGCGGCTCGGTGGCGCACTTGGGTAGCACGTCCGCCTCACAGTTAGGAGGGTGCGGGTTCGATTCCACCTCCGGCCCTCCCTGTGTGGAGTTTGCATGTTCTCCCCGGGCCCGCGTGGGTTTTCTCCGGGCACTCCAATTTCCTCCCACATCCCAAAAACATGCTTGGTAGGCCGATTGAACACTCCAAATTGTCCCTAGGTGTGAGTGCGAGTGCAAATGGTTGTTTGTCTCTGTGTGCCCTGCGATTGGCTGGCAACCGGTTCAGGGTGTCCCCCGCCTACTGCCCGATGACGGCTGGGATAGGCTCCAGCACGCCCGCGACCCCAGTGGGGACTAAGCGGTACAGAAAATGGATGGATGGATGTTGTGTGGCCCCCACGAGCTTGTATGCATGCTTGACAACGTCACGGCATGCTCCTGATGAGACGACAGATGGTGTCTTGTGGAATATTCCTCCTAGATCTGTCTAAGGCAGGGGTGGGCAAACCTTTTGACTTGCGGGCCGAATTGGGTTCTAAATATTGACCGGGTGGCCGAACCAGGAGCAGATGGATGTCGTGTTTGTGTGAAGTAATATAAATGACATGTAAAGGTCATTGCATAAAAGGTTTTTACTTTTAGTAGATACTAAAGCATGGATATTAAAAAAAAGCTTTTTGAAAACAAATGCATTTATTAACAGCATTAAAAAAATATTTTACCAAAAAACTACTATCAGGGATTCTTATTAAATACGACACTGTTATGATGAATAACATTTTCCATCACTTCAGCGCCTGCAGGTCCGATTTATGAAATGTTTATCTAATGAGGCGAAATCACATCCAACGGCAAACACTCTGACCAAATACATCATCTTGAAGAATCAGTGAAAGAATACATCTAAATAAAGAAATCAATAGTATTGTTGGTTTCCCTTTTTTGCTAGTGCATCATAGTCTGGAGTAAAATTTGTTGTGGTAATTCTTAGGATAGAGCAGAGGTGTCAGTCCGTTAACCTAGATCTGTGACGGGCTTTGTTGACGTTCATGTGGCTGAACGTCTTCTCACACACGTAGGTCGAGCCAAATTGTCCACTCTTTTTTAACATTCGGCACTCAGTGTCCACCTTTCTTTTCTTTGGGCCACTCATTTTAATGGAAGGATTCCAGGGGAAGGTTTGTGGGTGGCATTAGCGTAACACTTTCTGACATGGCTCCCGGGAGTGAATGCACGGGCGGGCGCTTCCCCATCTACTGGAGAAACATTGTGATTGCAGGGAAAATTACCCAAGAAAAAATTAATAATACAATTTATTCAGGTTTGGCGGGCCGGATTAAACGGCCCCGTGGGCCGGATGTGGCCCGCGGGCCGTAATTTGCCCATGTCTGGTCTAAGGGCATCAGCAAGCTCCTGTAAAGTCCGAGGAGCAACCTGGCGGCGTCTGATGGTCCAAAACATTACGTCCCAGAGGTGTTCTATCGGGTTTAGATCAGGTGATCGTGAGGGCCATTCAATTGTGTCAATACCTTCATCCTTCAGATAATGTCTGCATACTCTTGCCACATGAGGCCGGGCATTGTTGTGGATCAGGAGGAACCCAGGAGCTACTGCACCAGCGTAGGGTCTGACTATGGGTGCAAAGATTTTATCCCAATACCTAATGGCAGTCAGACTGCCGTTTTCTAGCCTGTAGAGATCTGTTTGCCCCTCCATGGAAATGCCTCCATGGTCTTAACTAGGCTGGATGTCATTTTTTTTGTTGGCGTTGATTTCTCCGACTGCCCCTAAACGCACCAACGCGCTCCGTGCGCGCACGGTAAAGAGGCGTGCGGACTGAAAAAGGCCGCTCTGTATGGGAGAGACGTTGAAGAGGAATAAAAACACCCTTGGAAACCAAAACTTGCCCCTCGTCGTGACTCGGAGCCGCAACAAATGTTTCGGATTTGTGTAGGGTACATTGTGACAGACAGCAAATGAGCAGGTGATCAAGCAAGCCTTGTCTGATACGAGAGCATTGCGCTCGTATGGAGCGTGTTTGAAGTGAACAGCAGAGATGAAAGGAACAAGGCAAAGTGTTGTGAAATAAAATATTACCTGTAATACGCATTTTGTTATTTGCTGATTGTATTAAACTATCACATTCATTGTCAGTCAAGAAGAGAAGAGGACTATATTGCTGAAGCCTTCGCTGTATCAAATTGATTTTTTTTCTTCCTCCAGAGTCTTATGTTTGACTCATTGACGTCAAATTGGCGCGCAGCTGCCCTATTGCCTAATTCTTCTGCCACTTCAATGACTTTCTTTCGAAATGCTACAGTATAACTTGCTCTCTTATCCATTTTGAAGAAACTGCTAATTAAACCGAACTCTCGCTAATTAGTAAATAGCTGACGTGTCTTGCGCATCCGTTCTGCGCAGCTGACCCATAGTGCGCATGCAGTCATACTACTTCCGCGCATGCGCAGTCATACTGCTTCCGCATGACGTCCGGTCCGCGATGCAGATTAAAAAACAAACAATAAAAACAACACACCATCAAGGATTGCACCATCGCATCAAACGATGTGTCGTCAATTATGAATTTTACTAAGTGTGTTGGGCAGGATGGCTGAATGCGATGCGCAATTGACAACAAACAAGAAGAAAGGTGAGTTTTATTTCGGGGGAGATTTGTCATGTCTCGTCCCCAGTTTTGCTATGTGTCTAGGTTGCCATAGTTTCTGTTCGCGTCGCCCCTCTCTTCCTGTGTCACCTCAATCGATGTAACGTGTTTTGTATTTAAGTCCTGTCTGCCCCTCGCTCACCGTCGGATCATTGCATGTGTTACTGTCATGATGTCTGTTTGCTTTCTGTTCCTGTCTTTGGTAATGTCACCCTGTCTTTTTGTTCCACGACTTTGTCGGTCAGTCCTGTTGTTGGTTTTGTTGTACCATGACTTTCTTTAAAAAAAAATAAAATAAAAAATAAAAAAATATATATATATATATTTTTTTTTTTTCTTTGTACCCATGTATAATGCGCACCCCAGATTTTAGGACAATAAATTAGTTAAATTTTGCGCACTATACACGGAAATAAACGGTATACTATATATATATATATATATATATATATATATATATATATATATACCGTATTTTTCGGACTAAAAGTCGCTCCGGAATATACGTTGCATTAGCCATAAAATGCACAATGAAGTGAAAAAAACCAGCTCCGGTGTATAAGTCGCATTTTGGGGGAAATTTATTCGACAAAATGCAACACCAAGAACAGACATGAATGAGCAACTACAGGATAAACGATAGGTATGCTAACGTGACAAACACAAACGAAGCGCTGAGAACGGGCCTGACGCAACATTCAGAATTAGTCAAATTACTATTGTATAAATAACACGTTTATAATCTGTGTCACTCCTATTCATTAATACCATCGATCATCCTTTATGCACCTCTATCAACGTCACCCAGTCTCCCTCTTGCAGAGGCCGCGCCCGCACTCCAGATCCGCGAGGAGGAAGTGCGCCAGATGTTCCGGAGACAAAAGACCAGGAAGGCACCGGGCCCAGACGGCGTGTCACCTTCCTGCTTG